>NW_013666757.1:174982-192554 GCF_000517525.1 Limulus polyphemus
TTATAGCATTGATAAGAATTTTACAGCAAATATTCATTTATTAGTTAACCAGGCCGCCAATTTTGATTTCATTCATTTAATTAAGCTACATGCTGAATCCTTTTTTTGGCTGTACCTTTTTTTATTTCACACTTAAGGTGTTTTTGATTAGATATCATGACTTTTTGTCAATACACACCAACAAACCACAGCAAGTAAGAAAGTGACACATGATAGTAACCAACATTAGCTCTAGGATCGCAACCCTTTTATTCGGAACAAACCTATACTTTACAGAGCCAACCAGATTCTTTAAAATATATAGTGGTAGTTTTCCTTTCTAAAACAGTGTTGATATCTTCCTTTATAGTAACACCATGGAAACTAGATTAACAGTTTCTTGTCATCACCCATATGCACAGGGTACAGCCGTATTAAGCATAATTATTTACGTTAATTGCTTACATTAATATTGTCTCCCAGTGGCACAGCGGCATGTCTCTGAATTTACAACGCTAGAAACCGGGTTTCGATACCCGTAGTGGTCAGAGAACAGATAGCCCATTGTGTAGCTTTGTGCTTAACTTTAAACAAACATTAATATCACATGATACTAAACGCTCTTTGAGTAGGAAAACTTCATAAAATTTAACTAATTTGTGCTTAAAAATTTGCAATGAATAATAACAGTCCACCTGTATGATTCTTTTGAAAACTTGAGCTAGAAACTGCTAATCTAGTTTGTTTGGCCTAACCAATACTTATGTATTTGCACGTTTTTTCATCCTATAGTTTTGCTGTTCTAAATCAGCCGGCTTTAATCCAAATGAAAAAAAAACCTAAAACTTTTATTCTTAGATGAAGCTGTAGTAAATAGTTTAGACTAATAGCTAACGTGACTTTTTGAGTAGGCGTGCGCAAACATTTTGTTCAAAATTGAGCGGTTTTTGTTGAATAATTTTGCACATATGGCTTATATTTTAGACCAAATTTGACATATAATTATAGGTTGTAAAGATCTATAAATGTACTAAATTTGAAAAAAAAAAATCAATAAAAGTTAGATATGTTTTTCTATCATATAAATTTTCGGTGCAAAGAAAACTAAAAGGAAAACTTCGAACAAAAGTGGAAATTTTATATCTCAATGGATTGTTTTGAAATTTGGTACGTGAAGTAAGAATCCAGTAGAACACATTCACTGAAAATATGTGATAGTTTGGAGTACCACAGCCTGAGCTACAGAAAGTGGAAAATTGCTAAACTACCACTCTGTTAATAACACATTAACACACAGGATGTCCTACAGGTTGTTTTGGTTTTGTTTGAATTTCTCGCAAAGCTACACGAGGGCAATCAGCGCTTGCAGTCCCTAATTTAGTGAAAGACTAGAGGGAAGACCACCAACCGCCAACTCTTGGGCAACTCTTTTAACAACCATATAACGCCCCCACCGCTGAAAGAATGTTTGGTGATTCGAACCCGCGACCCCCAGATTGCGAGTCGAGCGCCCAAACCACCAGGCCATGTCGGGCCACTACTGTATGTCTTGATATCAAAATACCAATGAACGTTGTTTCGAAATTATCATTATGCACACATCCAATTGCCCTAATACATAAGAATTATGTTACTTCGAAGATTTATCAGCATCTTATACCTAAAAATCACCAAGCACAAACCTAAAAAATGAAGTAAGCACTTATTAGGAAGCAGAAATTTAAAACAAGTATGTTATGAAAACCTTTATTTGCAACGTTGACTGTTGATCGAACCAGCGAATTTTCTCTGATACACTCCTGCCTCCGTTTCAGATTTACATATACATTTTAAAATCACAAATATATTATTTATCTTATGTTGTACCCCTTTTAAAGGCTGAACTCCGCTTTTCAAAAAATTCGATATCTGCGCCTGACTGTGATGAAAACTTCAAATTGATTTCTAATTTGTCTTTTGTAAAAACTTATCACTATCAGGTTAGTTGTTGTTAATAGCTCCCTAGTGACACAGCAATATGCCTGCGGACTTACAATGCTAGAAACGGGGTTTCGATACCATTTGTGTTTTACAACAAACAAACTTTGTCATTAATAATTATTGCCATTTCCTGAAATAATATTAATTTGATGATAGCTTGGTAGGTCTAAAACCTGAATGGCCACTTTATTTGCTTGTATTATGAACAAGTGTGAGTAGATCCACTGGAAGTATTCAACTCCAGGCCTCGTAGACCCTTAATCCGGCTCTCTGAACAACTTTTGTAAAAAAAAAAAAGTTTCAAACCTTGTGTATTACAAAATATTTCCCCCATTGAATAAAACACATGTAAATATCAATAATGAATGTTGGATAATCCATTTCATAAAATGAAACACTTAAAATACGGTAAGAAACCAATACTACCAAATCAGACAAGGTATATATACATATATATATTGCTTGCATGAAAAGAAAAATAAAGTGATTTAAATTTTTAATTTTCAGCACATTATTATGTCAAGCTCATAGATAACTAAACATAAGTGATGTTTCAGTTTATTTATTTCCACATGTTGGTGGTTTTATTATAAATGTTGGAAAGAAGCTACAATTCTTCATTTTGCCTTTTTTTTTTAATGATGAAGATGAACAGTTATTTATCAAGTAAAAGTTTCATTTTAGGATAATCCAGAAAAAACATCCAGGGAGTAATTTGCTTATGGCAAACTATTTGATAAATTACCCACAAATTCCAGAGTGTTTTGACAGTTTCATTGATGGTACCAAGGGCATTCACTTTTTGTAGAAAATGTAGGAGTGAATGATGTTGGATCAAAAGAGTTGCTTAAAAAGTACAAAGAACTCCTTCAGAGGTTTAGGAATAAATAATGTGTGACTCTTTTTGGAGTGCTCCATTGGGCTGGATGTGGGAGTGGATTATTTAATAGTATGCAAAGCAGAAATGAAGAATTATCAAGGATATGCTTAGAAAAACAGCTGGGCTGCTTGGACCTGATGTATAATTTTTCAAGGTAAGGGTGAATTATATGCTAGAGATGGGCTCCACTTAAGCTGAATAGGTATAAGATGTATGGAGAAGCTCAAAATAGATTCATAAAGACAGTCTAAATTCATCTTGGATAATAGTGAGGAAGCCTGAGAAATTTTGAATAAAATTTGAAAGGATAGCGAGGGAAAGAGGAGATTTGAAAGAGATTTAAAGCATGTGAAGTTAAATAATAGTTTAAAAGATAAGTGTCAGATTTAAAGAAAAACGTGGTAGATTTATGAATAAGTTTAGTTGCTGTTATTCTAATGATAGGAGTATTTGGATCAAAATGGATGAATTCTCAGTTTTATCTGAAATGGAAGACTGTGGTATAATGGGAATTACTGAAACTTGGTTAGATTTGTCTATTCCTTCAGTTTTGTAAACTTTTAGTTTGTGTGATTCAATGAAATTCTGGAAAAATGGGATAAGTTTGCAAGTTAGTGAGGCATCATTTATGAGGTTAGGCTTATTGTTTGGTGAGCTTGTGGTAAAAGAAGTTGAACAATTTAATTTTCATTAAGTTGACCTTGCATTATTCTTTATACCAAATAATCTAAAAGAACCTGCCCATCACTAGGAGTTTTTACAACATTGGTATTAGGAGTCAAATTATTTTGGTAAAATTGAAATAAAATCAAAACTTAAGTTCAAGATGATGGCTTATGCTCAAAAGTGAGATTGGAAATTTGCTGGAAATGTTGAAATAGAGGAAAGAGACAGCAAATTAGAAGAAAGAGGCATAAAGTTGAAAGAAGATCAAGAAGAAAGGAACAGGAAATTAAAATTTACAGAAGAATTACAAACAAAGATAAATTTGATCAAAGGTAAGATTTGGGAAACAAATAGAAAAATGTACTGAAGGATTATAACAGGAAAATCAAAGAAGTACAAAAGGATGTCAATAAAATATAGAAGGATTATGACAACAAGATCAAAGGAATAGAAGGACATCAGTGGAATAAATGGAAGTAGGAGGACATCAACGAGTAAAAAAGGATGTCAATGTCAGAATAAAACACCTAGGAGCTGAATTAGCAAATGCATAGATCAAACCAGCCACACTTCTGTCCACATCTGCTCAAGAATTCCAACCTCATATATTATTAACTATGAAACACAGAATAGGAGAACCTATTTGATTTACACATGTTACCATTATGGGTGTGCTATTTATTGCTGTAGGACTGACTTAAGTTACTTCAGCTGTATCACTATTGTATCAACTTACACAATGTAGCAGATCAGTTCAATAATGTCACCCAATTGAGAAGCCAACATACTATGAAGGAAAGGTGTAATGGGTGGCATATCAGCCACAGTTTGAAATAAATCCCAAGGCGAATGGTCGTATTCCTCTTCTTGCTCATTTAAAAGGACCAGCTTTAACAATATTAAGCAACCTTCCAAAAGAGAGCTATAACAACCACCACATATTAGTCGTGCATTATCAAATAGATTTAAAGTGTCACATCAAAAGGAAGAGTCTAAAGCAATGTTTAGGAGCAGCAGAAGAAGAAGGAATGAAAAAACGTTAGCTGAACTTGTTGAATATGCGGAAAGACTTTTCCAATACAGAACTTCCCTTTGCTCAATAGTATTAGCATACAATAGTATAGTATTGTATTAGTATACAACAAGCTATTCTTTTTCTTGCTCATTTAAAAGGACCAGCTTTAACAATATTAAGCAACCTTCCAATAGAGAGCCATAACAACTACCACATGTTAGTTGTAAATTAAGATTAGCTTTTCCCATTTTGTGCTTCCCTCTATATGTGAACTTTTTTTTATAATGCATGCCACAAGCCTTCTGCACTCCCTATTGTAATCAAAGATTCCAATGTGTCTCTTGTGCAGCTCATCATGCATCACATCTCCACTAATAGGAGAGTACAATCACGTGATGCATGTGACTTCCTCTATACGCCTCTACTGAACTATCACTTCTCGTTTGGCAGTGCTAGTGTTCAGATGTTTTGAATTTTGCACTCATGTTCTTCATTGTTGTAACTTTAACAGTTTTACTATAGCCACATGGTTTTCTACTAGTTTGCTTATACAGCTGATGAATTTGTTTTCAATTACTTTCCAGTCTTTAATTTTTTCGCACGACGTATTTATCTATCAACCAATTTATGATGAATTACGTGGTTTCCCTATTACCATGAGAACTTTTTGGCATTGCTGCGAGTGGGGGTGACCCATTGATGTATTTGTCTGAGTTGGTTCACCGGGTGATCAGTTGTTATACGGGTCAAACACCATCTTCTACTGTTGCATCACTTCCTCATGAAAAATACAAATTTGTTCGTTCAGGTAAAGATTTGATGGCCTTTTCATCACCAGATTTTGCCATGTTTTCTTCTGTTGGCCTGCAGAATCAGCTAGGTATTTTTGGCTATATTTCTCAGGTATGTTTTATCCCTTTCCCTGGATATTAGGGTTCATGCAGTGCTTTTGCTTCCCATTGGGTTGATGGTGCCAGCATGAGTTTGGTGCCAGATTGATTTGCTTTAGCTTCATCTCTTGCAGACTGTCTAGTTCTAGTTATTCTGTTGTTGTGGTCTGTTTCACCTGTTTGGGGGCACTCTCTGATTTTCTGGTGCATTATCCCATTCCCGTTCTCATGACTTTGTTTTACCTTTGCTTCCCGTCCTTTCCTTACACTTGTGCAGTGCGGGAAGTACTTCCCCTTTTGCTGACTTCTTCCTTCCTTTCTTTTCCCACCTTACCATTGGCCTGATCCTGATAGCCTTTTATGTTCTCTATGTACTCTTTGGTATTGCTTTGCCTACATGGCTTCAATCAATGGTTCTTCTTTCTACTTCTTTCTTCCATGGTGCCCATCCTTGATTTGTGAGCTTGCGCCTTCTGTCTCCACCAATTGGGTTTGACCTTTGTCTCGATTGGCTTTTTCTTCTTTTATGTGTCCTCCTGGATCTTGTTCCAGGTGTTTTCTCCCTGCATTTGACACCTTCTTTCTCTGGCTTCTCATCTTCATCATCACTTAGAAGACATTCTTCAGTGGGGCAAGTGGACTACACCTCAGATCTTCTTTTCCTCTTCTTCTATCATGGTTTCTTCTTCGTTGGGTTTGACCCCCACCTGTGGTCGTTTTTCACACTTCTGTGCAACTTTGACTGGATAAGTATATTAATACTTTTCTTTCCTTTCAGGGGCCCTTGCTTCGTTTCTATTCTTATGGATCCCACGCTATGGTGAGTGGTGCCTGACCAGATATTCCTTAACTCTAAGTTGAATCATGCACTTTTTCCATGGCTCAGCATGCTCACCTTTGAGAAGGGGTGTTTTACAAGATCACTTGTCGGTGAATAACCTCGCAATATTTGTTTCATATGCATGCCCATCCTAGATTGTACTACTCGTTGATGGCATGGATAAAGCATAAGGGGATAGCTGCTTATCCTTACCATGCCTCGATTGAATAACTCGGTGTGGTTTGGTTTTCAAAATAGGGTTTTGTGATCACCCATTGCACTGTCTCAGGTGTCAATGTTCCTCTGGGCTCTCCATCGCACTATCTGCCCCCTTTTCTTCAATTAGAGTATGAAAGTCCTTACCACTTACCAGTTCCAAGCCACTGGGGTGGTTGACCATGGAGGGACCCTGCTGAATGGGTGCCACAAAGATGGCTGTAACCATTCAGTTCAGAGTAGGGCGGTGTTATTTTTCTGGTTTAGATGGCGTATGATCCTCTGGATTGAATTTGATATACCTCTTCTCACACTTCCTGCCCTTTATCCACACAATCTTCTAGTGCTTCCATCATCTGCTAAACTTTGAAGTACTACTCTCCTATTGGTGGAGAGGTGAGGCATGATGATTTGATAAGAGACACATTGGAATCTTTTATTACAATAGGTGGGGTACAGAAGGCTTGTGGCATGCATTATATAACATTTTTGTATATAGAGGAAAACAAATGATGGGAAAAGCTAATCTTGTGAGCGAAGGGAAGTACTTATCGGAAATACATTTTCAGTATAGGAAAAATATAATGTCCAGTTGTCTTATCTGAATGCTTCAAGTGAAATGATGGGTTCACATGACCAATTTGTAGATGTTATAGTGGACAAGGATATGTAAATTCAGGCTAAAGTAAAGTGGATGTATATCTTTATGGGAAGCTGTTTAGTTAAGTTGCAGAAAAACAACAAAGCACCATACAGGAATTATAGGATCACAGATCAAGTATTATGGAAACATCACATTGTGATGGAAGTCCAGAAGAAAATGGAGGATTCATTAGACAAATGATTACACAAAATAGAAGAAGTAAACCTCAAGGCAGTAGGTATTTCAGTTACAATTTAAAAGGACATATTTCCAGGAAGTACAGACAAAAGCCTTTAATTAGACAGGTGTTTACTCAGGATGGAAGAAGTAAACTCCAGCTAGGACAGGAGGTGTTTCATTTACACCTTAAAAGGACACATTGCCAGAAACTACAGACAGAGAACATGAGGAAATAAAAAATGTTCCCAGAGGATGACAGGAAAATGAAAATGCTGTAAGTGTAGAAAGATGAACATTATGTAGGAGATTTTGATGAGTCAGATGTTGATAATAAACCAAGGAGGTGATACCCTGAAGATGAGAATAATCTATTTGGCCCAGCTGTGATAAGGAATGCATTACTTAAAGAAACCAGTCCACGGGTTTACTGATGGGAAGCCTTGCAGTATGTTGATTGACATTGGTTCTACTAATTGACCTGATCTGCTACAGGTAGGAAATTGCCTTCAGAGATAAAGTAAAAAGATGAATTGATGCAAAGAGCAAGTAGTCATAAAGTTCCAGCAAAAGGATAGTTAGAAGTCACTCTCATTGTGGAAATCTTCGCTATGCAACATGATGGTAATTGAGTGACATGGAGGAAGAGTGCATATCGGGATTAGACTTCATGTGGAAACAGGTGCTCCATTAGCTTTGAATAGTATTACAGTCTATGAAAATGCAGGAAGTCCATATGCAATACACACCAATTACTCCAGAGGTTGAACTTCTAGTTATAACAGAATGTAGGCACAAGATAAAGAATAAAACCAACCAACAGTGTAACAGAGCATAATCTAGGATGTCAGGTGTTCCAAGTCATAGGTCATCAAATATAATTATCTTTGAGCTTCAGAGAAGAATTCACCTGAAGTAAATCAAACTGCTGATACCTGTTGAGACTACTTCCATAGTATCACTAGAGATACAACCACTAATGGATTTGCCCAACCACCTATCCAGAAAGGACTACCTCAGTGCCAAAGACAGCACAGAAATAAAAAGCATAAAAAGATTTTGTGACTGGACAGTTTAGGAACAGTAAAAAAGTAGAGAAAACAAATTCTGTTTTGTTAAATAAAATTTTAATTGTTCTCTTTTTCAAACATTTAATTTTTGACTTGATTATTGTAATGTATGCATTTTAAAAAATTTGTTTGAAGTTAAGCACAAAGCTACATGATGGGCTATCTGTCCTCTACCCACCACAGGTATTGAAACTGGGTTTTTAGCATTGTAAGTCCACAGACATACTGTTCCACTGGGGGGCTTTTAAAAAGTAATTTTGTTACTTGGAAAGAGTTACTAAATTAATAATTATGGAAGTTAAAGTTGAATGTGATACTGTTTTCTTTATGCTGAAAAATTATTCAAAGTAACTTCATGATCCAGATAGGGTGCAGTTTGTGAGTTATATTTGTCATATTTTAATCTAGAAGTATTTGTTGGTTGTTAGAAAAAGAAAAAAAAAGAGTTTAGATTTGATGGGCTTGTGATGTCTGTAATTTTCTCAAGAGTTTGGAAATATTATTTTAACAGTGTAAAAATCCCAGTTAGAATAGAGTAGAATTAGTTGTTGAATTGATTATTGAGTGAGGGTGTTTGTCAGTTGTTTTTTACATTAGATTTTACATTTTGAGATTGTATTACAGTAAAGTACTTGATACAAACATTAGTGAGTAAGTAGTGCTGTTTGTGAAGTTAGGCCTATTGCTTGGTGAATCGGTAGAACTTGTGGTAGAAATAAACACTTTTTTGTTAAGCAGACTGAACTTTGCATTCTTTTTTTACTAAATAAAAAACAACAACAACCCACCAACAGGAGCTAATACAACGTTATATGAGGAACTAATGGAGGTTTTATGGTTTTGCCATGCAGAATTGTTTGGACATTAGAATGATTAATAAGAATTTAAAGATTTTAGATGTTTTCCTGTGTTCAAGATAGAGAAAAAGATCTAGGAAAATAATAACAATTAAAAGCTGGGTATTTTGAGGTTTGTTAAAAACATGAGAGTGTTACTAAAGGTCATATGGTTATCAGTTGCAGTTAAGATGTATTTTAAGTTTTTAAAATGAGTGTAGCAACACATTCATAAAGTATGGAACATAAATATAGCAAAATTTGATGTACCAACTGATTCTTCTAATTATACATCAAAAACTTTCAAAAAGAAAGTCATTACTTGTATATAGGCAGTAATTTAGAAATTAATAGTATTAAGTATTTTTAGTGATGGACAAAGTCGATTCTTTCAAGAAAGAATTAACATGTTGGAGAAGAATATGGCAGACTTGTGTTCTCAATTTGCAAGTTATGTGAGAAAAGTGGCAAGACTCAGGGACAATGGAGATTGTTTAGCAAGAAGTGTTTTGAAGTTTTCTGAGAGTGAAAACTTGAATCTGACACTGAGAAACAGTTTGATGTGTTTTGCAGATGAACTCTCATGCATTCAAGATTATAGAGAGGCAGAAGTAAGTTTTCTAAGAATAGTGTGATTAAACATGTATTACAAATTCATAAAATAAGCATTCTGGACACTGTTACTAAATTTCTTTAAAGATGTAGGTTTCTATTTATGGTTAACTTTTGTTTAGATGATAATTTTATAAGTGGTTTAATTTTCATATTATTATTAACAGTATTTCTATTTACTGTGCTTTAGACTTCTTATCAACCTTTTTAAATGTTCTTCAAGAGTTTGTAGGTTTAAATTTCAGTGAAGTATAAAATGTGGCATTGTTTAACTTAATACATTTAAACTTATTTTCAGTTTTGTAACATTTTCTTGTGAATTATAGCATTGAATCATGCAGATATGTATATTATGTTATCACAAAATTAAAAAATATGGTTATGCTTTTCACACGTTTCTAACTGTTCATGCATATTTTAGCATAATTACTTATGGCAAATATTTTGAGATTTATTTGATACAACTTTTTATGGTCTCTATAAAATATTTTGTTTCCTTTATCAAATGGCACTACTTAATACATTAATGTGTTCACCATATGACTTGCATTTTCAGTAAACTAATTATGGATATTTTGATTACCTGAGGGATATTCAAATAAGTATTTTTATTTTATGCTATAGTCAAGTTAGATACATAATGATTCAAAACATTGAGTAATTGGATGTTACATTCATGTAGGTTCGTCGTCTTGAAGTCAGAGTTGTTGAACAGTTGTCAGCTTATGGAACAATTTGTAAGCATGCTAGAGTAAGTGCAGAAAAAGTAAGCCTTAAGACTGTTTTGCATTCCAGTTCTATCTTTACCTGTACATAATGGGCACTACAAAATGACTGTGATCTTTTCATTGTATAGTGTTTTTTGCAATGTGAAACAGAATTAAAGTGTTATTTTTCAATCATTGTTATGGTTACTACTAACACAGAAAATAATCCTTTTATGACTTCCAAGATGGCAGCAATTAGCAACTGAAAAGTAGAGTGAAAGCTAGTTAGTAAGTAGTGGTTGGTGGTTTTCTTATTGCAAAGCAACACAATGGGCTATATGCACTATTTCCACCACTGGTAATCAAACCTTGGATTTTAGCATTGTAAGTTTGGAAATTTACCACTGACCCAGCAGGGGATGGGTAAATAGTATTTAGTTACATATATACAGATATATAAAAATTATTTACTAATGAATAATTAAGTGATTGTACAAGCTGCAACTAACCATGAATCTGACTGCAACAACCTTACCAAAAGTACTTGTGTTTGTTTGTTTTGATTAGTGTTTTTTTGTGTGTGTAACTTTTGTTTTACTTTTTACCTCAAGTTAATGATGACTATATAGTTGTTATTAAAGTTTTGGAAATACAAGTGTTTGTTCTACTTGCTTTTGACTGACTTCAAAAATACATTTTAGCTTTAATCCAATAGTGATACTCTTGTAATAGTTAGAAAAACAAGGTGTATAAGGGTGTGCAGTAGTGAAAAAGTTAAGGCTGTAGAGATAGGTTGTTTTATTGTGGACTAATGAACCATTTGCAAATAGAATTGTTTAAAAATAATGAGAATGTACTGTTGTTCATTTTACACAGCCAGGATACAAAAACAAAAATTTGTATTTTATTAAACTTTATATGCCATTCCTTATTACAGTTTGATATGTAACATTTATAAGCTTGACATTTCAAATAAAATGACCTACTTCCCATTATTCCCATAATTTTATAATTTTCAAGTATAAGCAAAGGACAACTTCATACCAGAGGCATTGCTAGACACTGGTACATGGGGCCTGTGCCCCGATTCCCCAGTTGGTGTCTTGAAAAATCAGAATAGAAAATCATGATCGATATCATAATGAAATGCACCTATTGGCCTGAGCCTTAAACCTTTTAAGTACATAGCGATGCTTTTGCTTCTTACTTTAGGTTTTCTTAACTAATAAAGTGATTACTTGCAGTAGAATTTAACTTTGGTCCATGTTGAAAAGAAAATGGTAACTGTAGGTGACAACAGGTGGGCCGGAGTTAACTAACTTGCTGGGTTTGAGACAGCTTTTTTAAGCTGAATTTCTAATGAAGTTACAAATGTTTAAAACTGGTTCTTTATGAACAACATTTCTTAATATAGGAAGGAATTTCCCAGAGAATCTTCCACAAGATTCCATGATAGTTAAAATGCAACACTGTCCTTATTACACATGGACAGCAACTTTAATCATTGATTTCTCATTTATCCAATCATGATCTTATCAACTAAGTATTTGTTTTTCTTCTATGCTAAACTTTCTCAAATCTTACTTTTGTCAGTAGATCCTGCTCTACATTATCTGAGGTTAAGATGCTGACTATTTTTCAACTCACTCGTGTACTCTGATACACCCTCAGCTATGTTAATTGATCCTATAATGCTGACTTAAAAGTACTCTTCTAGTTTTCCATTAATGAACATGATTACGGAAGTGTTACAGATAAAAGCTGTTCCAAACCAAGTTATGTCAATGCTCCTTCATTTTTTAACCTTTTCTATTATCTTACTTCTGGGAATGGGAACAAGTGTACTCTCAATTAAAATTAATGCAAAATCAATATGAGGGTAATGTGGAATTAGAGAAGAACTGTTCAAGTTCAGTTAGTATCCAAGTACCAGTCTAATAGATTTGAACCTTTGTCTGCTTGCAATATGGAATGAGATGCTCAAGAGGTTTACACAGTGAGGGATTCTTTTATTAAGTATACTAAGTTAGAAATTGTAAGTCAGAAGAGCTGCTTAAAAAGTATAAAGAACTCCTTGAGAGGTTTAAGGATAGAAGCAGACATGTGGCCCTTTTGGGAGTGCTCTTGGACTAGATTTGGTAATGAATTACTTAGCAGGATCAAAGGCTTAAATGAAAGATTATCAAGGGTATGCTTAGAGTAACAGGTGGGCTAGAGATGATCTTCACTTAATCAGATTAGGTAGTAGGATGTTTGGTGAAACTAAAGATGTTGATTAAAAACAGTTTAATATAAACTTGCATAGTGGTAGCTTTGGAAATTAAGAGTAAAGAAATTAATAGGGTAGACTGAACAATGACGATTTCAGAAGCACTATGCACCTTTCCTCAGAAATAAGAGCTATTACCATAAAGGTATCCTCATGAATGTGAACGTACAATAATATATAAAAACTAAAAAATCCAATCGGTAAAGAATAGGGCAGTGGTGTTCTGCTGGTGTAGATTAGTGCTCCCCAAACTGTGTTTTGGACATTAAAATTGTGCCACAAGCTGTAAACGTTTGGGAAGCACTGGTGTAGATGGCATGTGGTCCTACAATTGTGTGCTCCATCTCTGTATGGTGGGCTCTGCTGGGGGTTGATGTTGTGCCCAGCTTCTTTATGGTTCTATCTGGAGGGTGCAGTTGCATATAATTGGTTGAGGTGATCCATTTCCATGTGGTGGGACCCGGGAGTTTGCGATGCACTCCAATTTTGTACTGGAGGATATTGCACATATCTACTAATAAATATGCTCCACTTCTGTGTGGTGAGTCCCGATGGTTGATGTTGTGCATCGCTTTAGTGAAGTTCTATCCAGAAGGTGAGGTTGTTTATAATTTATGGAGGCAATCCGGTTCTGTGCAGTGTGACACAGAGGTTGCTGTGGTACTTAAACCTTTGTGCAGTCCTATCCAGAGGATGATGTTGCTTTGGAGTTGATCTGTCACATTGCAGTTCACCCCTTTGATTGGGATTCCTCATCCTACCATCACATGGATGTCTGTTCCCAGTGACTGGTTTTGGACTTAGAGCAGGACCAATCAACATATGTCCTCACACATGTGTTGCTTGTATTTCCTCATCCTCACTCGATTTGCCTCAGGATCACCAACTCTGTGTGGTGGGTGTCAGAGGTTAATGTTGTGCCTAGATTCTGTGCAGTTCTATCCGGAGGGTGAGGTGGTTATATTTTTAATCAAAGGCATCCACTACTGTGTGGTGGGACCTGGAGGGTGGCAATGAGCTCTGATTTCTGTGTGATCCTATCTGGAGGATAATGTTGAAGGAAGCAATGGTTTCTCCCTGTTGCGCTCCACCTCAAGGAGTTTTGTGGCCTGAGGATGATGTTGTACAGTGGGTGCCAGTCTGATTGAGTTTGAGTTTGATGTGACCTGCCACATGGGCACATTTTTTACTGCTGTCATTCGGATGTTGGGTTCCTGGATGTATGGTTAGTTGTGGGTTTGCACACATGTTCCCACTTCGTAGATTGGTTTACACAGTACATACTTCCGTTCAACTAAACTTGAGGTGAAGATGGTGTGGACTCTCCTCCTACCACAGATCGGAGGTTAGATTCCCGATACTGATTGGTTTTTGCACTGGAGTTGACTAGCTATGTATGGTTGATTGTGCCCTAGCCATTATATACCTTGGAGCACACCCATTTTAGCTTTCCTCCACATTACTCTCTAGATGTTTCTTCTACAGTCTTTCTTTGACGGTATTGAGATTATGATATATATATTATGGTTTAGATTCAACTCCAACCATTTTTCTCTCCTTTTTGGTTGTGATCCTCCCTTTTTCTGTCCATGTATGCAACACCTCTTTCCACAGTGGGCACAGAATATACCTGTTGCAGAAGTATTGTGGTCTCCCACATATGATTCTCTACTATGAGGATCACAATTCTGGGGTGTTCATCAAACTCTTTTAAAAGATGCTTATTTATATCCCTTGCTCCAGTCCCTCCACCTATTCAATGTGGGATTCTAGCTATATATGTGAGCGGAAGTAATGTGTAATGTACCGTATCGGAAGTTATAATTTTCCTATACTGAAAATATATTTCCAATCGATACTTACCTCTCCTCACACTTACCACCCTTCCTGCCCACTGAAAATTGGTGCTTCTTTTCTGCCTAAACTTGAAGTGATAGTTTGGTAGAATCAAATAGAGGGAGTCACATGCGTCAGGAGGGTGTATTGTTCTCTATTGGTGGAGGGTTGTCGCATGAAAATTTACATGTGAGACACAGTTGAATGGCAATGATCATGGGGTACGAAGTAGTGCAAGGCTTGTGGCATGTGAAAAAATGTTTTGCATATAGAGGGCAACATTGAACGAGAATAGCAATGTATGTGAGAGGAGGTATGTACCTATCAGAAATACCTTTTCAGTGTAGGAAAATTATAACTTTCATTATTATATCAAACCTACTAAAAATAGTTTGTGGTTTTGTGTATCAGCTCAACTATGAATCTTTGTTCCTGACACCTTCTGAGGTCTTGATGCTCCACAACAAGAGTTGATTTCTACAATTTCGCTGGTGACTGGAGGGATTCTGATATTCATTGGTGTTACTACCATTGTGCACAACATAATTGGATTAATTTTAATCTTGGATCAAGGATTCCTGACATTTTGCTTCTGTTGCATAAATTGAGCCTACATCATCTTTGAATGAGTTTGTTCAGCTATTCTTACCATCTGTTTTTGCTTATGGTTTTTTCTTTCCTAACAAGGAACAGGTAACCCCACCTTAATCCTTTGCTCCTTTGATTACATTGGTATGTGGCATTCTTTCTATTTATCTAGCAATTGTACTGAATTTGGGCTACCTTGCTGCATAGCCTCCTTCTGATTTTGAATATCATGTCAATATCATTTTGTCTCAACTTTATACCAAACCCTAGCAGCAGCACTTTCTCAGACCTTGAGATTCTTATTTTGTGGCTTATGATTGTGATTCTTAATCTTTTCTTGAGCTTCAGTCTCTTGACTCTTTTCTTCCAGCTTGCGAATCTCCTTCTTTGTCTCTCTTTCACCCTCAGTCTGGTTATTTCCATCTTGCTCAGTTCACCATCTTTCAAAGGCTCTACTTTGTTACCTTGACAGCTTCACTGGAAAAAATTTCACCTACCTATTCTCCACTATGGCTTTGATTTTTTTCTTTCACAGTGTCCCAGTTAACTTGATTTCTTTGTTTCTGGGATTTGCTTGGTTGGGATGTTTTACTTTGTGGAGTTTGCCTCCCTCAGTTGTATTTTTAAATGTAGTACTGAGAAACTGGAATTTGTAAAAGAAATTATTATTTTTTGAATAAATGGTGCTACTTTTAATATATAAAAACATTACAGTTTATATCAATAAAATTAATGAAAATTTTGAGCTCTGTACATTAAATCATTTTGATGCAATGAGTTGTGTATGACTAAATAGTACAATCTGAATGCTTTTCCCATGCAGTACTTCCCAGAAAAAAGTCCTTTTTTTTAGAAAATGTTCACCTTTTCTAAATTTTTTTTTCAATGAGGTATGAATACTATGATTAGTAATTACTAGTACAAACAGTCAACTATAGGGCACCATTTCTGCTAGTACCCAAAATGTTTGTGTTAATAACTATGTGAAGGCTAAGGACTGTTTCAAAATTCTGTAACAACATCTATAAATCATTTATTGCTTGCTGGTTATTTTCAGGATGCTATAAAGTCTGCTTTGTCTATAAAAAGTAAAGAAATTAGTCGTAGACAGCAGCTGGAGAAAATCCAAAGACGTTCGCCCACCAACTGGCATGAAGTTGTATCCTTTTCTTGAAACTTAGTTTTATTTATGAATAATATTAAGTTGTGAACTGAAACGAAATAAATTGATTATTCTTATGCTTTTGATATAAAAAAAGTGGATAATGTGTATCAAAATGATATACAGCTGAAAAATGTGCCAAAATCATAAAAAATGCTATTATTTTTATATTTCTGTGTGAATACAGATAGTGGTAATGTTCTCAATATTATTTCTTTGATGAAAATCTTATTAACTGGTGATGTCACTATTGTGTTGTTAAACCTTACAAATATATATTTGTTTTATCTTAAATGAGACTTTCATGTATAGGAACATTGTCTAAAATGTGATTGAATTAAATAATTGAAAACAGGTTCTCATTTGCAGTTTACCAAAGTTCATAAAACTAAAGGTCTATTGTGTATGTGGTGAAAAAAATCTCACAGTTCTCTCTCTGTCCCTGTAACTGTTGTATTTTAAATAACTGAACAATAAACTGAAGTATCTGCTAAAACAACTTCTGAACGTAAGGATCTGTTTTTCAGAAAAGTTTACTGTTGTTTGGTAATACCAAAGAAGCAGTTTTAGAGAAAAATGTACAAAAAATATTTGTTATGCAACTCATTACAGAGGATTAACCTTAATTTAGAAAAGCAATTTGCTGTTGTGCTTGGGCAATTTGTAGCAGTTTCTAACCATTCAACAGTGCAATGCCACCAGGATAACCTTATGGCTGGAGAATTATATCATAGCCCTTTCTGAGGAAAGACAGTCATATATCAAGATTGTTAAGTGATGTAGAGCTGAAGGACACAATGTGTCAAAGATGTACGCCTTCAGTGTTTGTCATGGAAGTGGATAAACTTACACAACAGAACACTTAGAACAGCAGTGGGCTCCAAAACTTACCCAATGCCTATTTGAAGTAGTGGCATAATTTGCAAACTGAAGGCTTTATTTAAGAAAGAGAACCCTCCAACCCAAAAAGTCATTCCGTTGAAGCTGGACATATTTTCTGGCATTAACAAGACAATAAATAAAGATGTGAAGTTGACTAAGGCTTACAAATCAAAAGTTCACAAATTTTTTCCAACCATATTTCAAGTCAGTGACTGTTTTCATGAGAAATATGACCAAAGAAAAGAAATAACAGTAGTTTCTTTTGTTCACACATCTGTCAGATCCCCCATTGCATCTGCAATGAACTTTTGTATCTTTGGTTTGCTTAAATGTGGTCTTGGAAG
>NW_013666757.1:192780-223365 GCF_000517525.1 Limulus polyphemus
AACGTTTGTCAAGATGTGTGGTCTAAGTTTTACCTTGACGTCATTTTCATTAGCTTGTTAAAATGGCAGTTCTAGTATTGAGCAGTAGTGTCGATAATATGTCCAAAAGATTGAGCATAATCAACATTTGACAGTAGTTCCAAGGGTAACACAGAATCAAGAACATCATTCATTTGAAGTACAGTTTATCCTCAGTATTGGTCATATGATAGCAATTTAACAGAGAAATTTATAAACTGTTTTTTTATTAAATATCTGTTTATGTCCAACTAATAGTGTAAAATCATAAAACTATTACAGAGTTCAAATTGTTTATTAACCTCATAATAACTGATTGATGAAGGGAAACTGCATTGTGGATTTTGAACCTGTTTATTGACTGTTAAAATCTACCAAACAATGTACATAAAATTAAAGAATACAAGATGGATATGTGTGTGTATCATATATATATATATACCTAATTATTCATATGTGCTTTTTCCTTAACTACATTCCAGTCGTTGGTATGTATACTCTTTATTGTTCTTGTGTTTATACCTGCAAGTTGATTCTACTGTAACATGAGTGATGTATCTCATGTGTTACTTTGAAACAGACACTGGCTATCACGAATGGTTTAGTCTTTTAATGGGTGCTTGCATCAGTGTGCATGTTAATGCTTCCTACTGTAAAGTTGCTGATTACATTGCATCAAAGTACCTTATCAAAATTAATTCAAGTGGAAACTATTTAACTGTATGTTATAGTTTAATCATTTTTTACTTTATTACTCTTCTTTCATATTATATTAAGGCCTAATTATATATTTCTATATAATTAATTTTGCTATTGTCTGTGTACTTAAACTGATTGATCATTTCCAGTGAGCATTAAGGTTTCAATGTAGTTATCATGCAGTGTTGTTTCCACAAATATCAATATCGTAAGGGCAATTTCTATGTAAGGTAAGCTGCTTTTTCATGTATCAAGAGCTACTTTAGACAGCTTTATCATAAGTAAGTAATTCATGTTTTAATTATGAAAAAGTGTTTGGTTCAAACGTTTAAACATTCTGCAATAGCATTGTGTTTTCTGTAAATGATATGATATTTAGAATTCTTCTCACTACTTATATTCCTTTAGTTTGTTTTTAAAGAACTATGGTAAAAAAACTGTTAATAATTGAAGGCCAGTTTAAAAGGAAGGATGTATAATTTCAAATTATTGTATCCTATAACCCATGTTTTTTTCTCTTTACTCATTGATAGGTTTCTTATTATACAGTTGAAATTTAGAAAACAAGCTGAATTATTGAAATTGATACAGAAAATATCAGCTAGAAAATATAAACTTATTACAGAGTATTATTGTTATTTTTAAATATTAGTCACTGAAAAGAACTACAAAGCCACAGATTTATGTCCTTCTAAATGTAGTTTATTACCTGTTTCAAGACAAAAAAATTCATTAAAATTATCATTTCAAAATATTGAATTTTAGTTCTATGTATTTTATAGTAATTTCTGAATAGATTCACACCTTGTACATCAATAACACGTAGAAACAACTATTTTAAATTCTGATACAATATCTTATCTCTTCTCACAGAATAGCTTTTCCCAATTGTACTGCCCTCTATATGCATAAATTTACCCTCACCACTAGCTTTGATACTCCCACCTACCCTCAAATGTTTTCATGTGAGGCAGCTACGTGATAGCATAAAAATGAGTATGTGATAATACTCCACCGATAGGAGTGTGACACAACTCTCAGCACAGCTGACTCCCTCTATGCAGCTTAGCCCAAAATCACTTCTCGATTGGCAGTCATGGTGGTCAGATGTGTTTTTTGCTCACACATTACTTTTCAGAATTTTTAATCAGTTCCTTGTTTTATTTTAAGGGAACTTAGTTTTTATTTACATTTGCTACACTTGTGTTCTGAAATTTTAGTTCAAACATAGTAGCATTATGTGTCTTTTATTTCAATACGTGATTCTTTGGAGCTCTCTGTTTGGACTTTTCTCCTTCTGCTCTTAGTTGAAATGTATTTGGATTTTCATGTTATTATTGCTACCACTGCTGTTTCTACTACAGTTAACCATACTAAAAAAAAATTTGACTATTGTGGTTTTTGGGTCCACAAACGTTGACGGGAGATGATAAGGCCTTAGTTCACTTGGAGTTGGCTATCTTCATGTGGGCTCTTGATTTGCCTACAGATTCTCCTCTCATGCCTTGTTTAGGGGTACCCGAACATGAGGATGTAGATATCGACAGCTTGTTTCCTCCCTCTTCCTGTGCCACAAGGTCAGATTTAGCTCCAATAACAGTGCCCAGGCCTCCTTCTCCTTTCCTGGAATTAATAAATCAGGTATGTTATATTTTGTCTTTGTCTTCTCCTTTCATTTTGAGTGAGTCACCTTTGGTTCAATATCTTGTTATCTCTCCCTCACAGGATATTGGGGTTTGTGCTGAGAGGTTTGCAGACCAATTACTTTTAGAGGCCAGTATGCCTTGACCCCCATGTCATATGACATCCCATAGATCTGTGTTTCCATTTTTGGACTCCCAGTAGTTGGATTCTCTAATGTTTTTCCAACCTCTTCTTTTTCTTACTCATGTCTGTGTCACATTATCCTCCCTCATTTGTTTCCATTCCTCATTGGCTTCCCATTTGTCTCAACCTCCTCCTGAACCTACTACACAAGTCTCTGAGGTTACACAGTGGTTTGTTTGTTGACAGCATTGGTGACCCCTGTGGTCCAGATAACTTTGTGGAGGGACAGGTTTGGTGGGGGAACAGGCTTTTGCTCTTTTTCACTGTTTGAGATTCTTTCACCACAGACCCTTGGGTTCTTTCTGAAGGGCTCATTCTTTGTTTCAGTTTCTATCTTCCCTGTTCCCTCATCCCATATCCTTCTCCATGCATTTATTTCACATTTTCTTCATTGTATGGCCATTTTTACTCTGCAGATTATCATCTACCTCCTATCACCATCTTGAGCTCCACAGTTTCTCTATGAGTGATTGATGCTCTTTTTCTACTTTTCTTCTTTACAGGTGTATTTCTCACATATATGGATCCCAATCGGTGGCAAGTGTTGCCTAACCAAGGTATACTTATTCTTAAATCTGCTTTGTATGACCATTCAATTCAATAAAGCCCACTGTAGAGATGGGGTGTTCCGCAAGACAGCTTGTAGGTTTTTCTCACTAGGTTTTGTGTCATAAATTTGTTTGACTCAGACCATATACTCATGAACTAACATGAGTAAAGCAGAAGGGGATTGCTGCTTCTTCATTTGACTGAATAAATTATGGTATGCTTTTCAAAATAGGGTTTCACAGTCACCCATTGCAATGTCTCTGATGCTGGATA
The DNA here is from genome assembly GCF_000517525.1 of Limulus polyphemus. Classification (NCBI taxonomy): domain Eukaryota; kingdom Metazoa; phylum Arthropoda; class Merostomata; order Xiphosura; family Limulidae; genus Limulus; species Limulus polyphemus. Next base: position 196,147 of record NW_013666757.1, read on the forward strand.
CCTTCGGACTCTCTAATGATTATTTTCCCCCTTCTTCCAGTGGAGTATGGGAGTCCTTACCACTTACCAGCTCCTGAGTATGCTCAATCCCACTCAGTTGAGAGTAGGGTGGTGGTGTTCAGCCAGTGTAAGTGATGTATAGACACTCCTCCTACCACAGACTTGATGTATTATTCCAAATGCTACCTGGTTATGGACTGGACAATTTCTGCCAAAATGCAGTTCACTCCTCAGGCTGGATACCCTCTCTCCTACTGTCACCCGGATGTTGGTTCCCAGGGGGATACTGGTGTTGGTTGGAGCTAGACCAGCCACATAAGTCGTCACATGTGAGTGGCCATGGTACCCTCCTCCTGCCATGCACTTGATGATTCACTCCTAATGCTGCATGGTTCTGGACTGGAGTTGAACTGCTACATTGCTGTCTGCCTTACTACCATTATCCGGATGTCGATTCCTGGGGGGTACTGGTGTTGGTTGTGTTGGATATGCACACATGATGATGTGGGTCCATGTAATGGAATGTCTTCTTCCATTATGATTCCTGCATCTGAGGTGAATAGTAGAGGACCCTCTTCCTACTGTGGGCCGGATATTCCCATTAATGTTCTGTTGGCATTGGTTGAGGTTGAACTCCCCCCTTATTGTCCACTGCACCAGGGGTCCCTTCATTTAATTTATGGGGTCTGTTCTATGTTTCTGCCCTTATTACGACACATCAATTTCATGAGCAAAGAGTATACCTGGCTCAGAAATGGTGTGGTCTAAAATGGGAGTGTCTTACATACTCTTTATTTTCACACCCCATGGACTTTCTTTGTGTGCTTTCTGAAGGGGGCTCATCTAGATAATGTTACACTGGTCCCTCCACCAGGTCATTGTGGGATTCTAGCTATTCTGTGAGAGGAGGTAAGATATAGTATTGGAAGTTAATATTTTCCTACATTGAATATTTATTTCTGTTAGATTCTTACTTCTTCTCACACTTCCCACCCTTCCTCCCCACTTCCAGTATCTTTTCTTTTTCTGTTGCTCAACCTTGAAGTGATTTTGGGCTAAGTTGCATAAAGGGAGTTAGCTGTGCTGGAAGTTGTGTCAGGATCCTATTAGTGGAGGGTTGTTGCATGGTTATTTGCATGCTATCATGCAGCTGCCTCACATAGAAACACATGAGAGAAGGTGGGAGTATCAAAGCTAGTGGTGAGTGAAAATGTGTGCATATAGAGGGGCAATACAAGTCGGGAAAAGCTATTCTGTTAAAGGAGGTAAGAATCTATCAGAAATATATTTTCAGTGTAGGAAGATGTTAACATTTCTGGGACCTGTAAATATATCATCTACAAAAGTTAAATTTTTTAAACTTAAGTGAACTAAAAGAAAGAAAAGTTAGATAATGAAATTTTGAAATATAACGAGAAATGTATATGCTACATTAATTACATATAATAATCTCACTGTACAGTTATCTTTTCAATCAAATGTATGAAGTTTAGAGGACAAATATTGGTAAAAGTGTAAATGTCTTCATGCTAAATATGACAGAAAAAACAGTACAAGATATAAGTATCGTTTTTTGGTCTTTTTACAGTTTTATATATATATAAAACAGATTTGAATGGTTCATAACCAGAGTTAGGATAAAGTAAAAATATTGCAACAAACAAAATTTCTTTTTTATTAACATTGATTCTTTATAGGCAGGAAATGAATACCAAAGAGCAACTTTTGATTCCAACCAATCAGTCAAAGTCTTGGAAGAACAAATGGAAATGTTTGAGCACAATAAAGTTTCCAATATTAAGGTAATTTCATGCATGTAGTATATAAAAATCAGATTTTAAGCTTGTATGAGTTTTTTTTGTAAGTAGACAACAGTTATAAGTCTAATGACATCATAGAAGTAGAATGTATAAACAGTTTTATCTAGTAGGTTGAAAATATCACTAACATATATAACATGTACATTTCTTCAGACATAAGTCTGTGCTAAGTATTTGTTTAGAGGTTGTTGCTCACATAACCTGTTTTTCCTTTACACTGAGGGAGCATCTGATATATATTTAGGTGTAAAACTTTTATTAATACACTACTCACAGGAATAAATTAATAACAAAAGAATAATGTGTGGTTAGCAGATTATACAGTTTATATTATCATTTTGATCTTGTATTTGGAAAGGATTATAATTCTTCTTCAGTTGTTTGAGATAATGATTTAGAAATCCATGCCAGTGTGGAACTTTGTAGCCCAGAATTAAGAATTAGCTGTTGCAGTCTTGCATATTCATAACACACATTTTCACCTCTCAAAACTTAATGATTTATCAAAAACACTAAAATGGAACAAATATATTTGTTATTTTAAATTCTTCGTTATTGAATAAATATTACTGCATAAAAATAAACCATACAGTTGTTTCATATCAGTACATCCACTATTTTTAGAATTTAGTTGCTAACCAGATCTGCAAACTACTACCTTCAGTTGTTATCTTTTTGGAATTTTGGTTTAATATATATATATTATTTTTCTTACCATTAAAATAAATACTAAACACTGCTGAGTTAAATTGCCAAGGTCACAAGATAATTTCTATAAGAGAAAACTCAATTATTTCAACAATTGTATTCAGTTATATGGAGGAATAATATTGAATAGTACTGAAATATTCTTGTCAAGATGTATCTTTATCAAGTTAATGAAATTGAACTCACTTTTTATCACAAATTTTCTTTGAAGGCAGTAGTATATTGTCCCACATCATCATGTCTTACCATTCTCATCAGTTTTACTCATTTTTACTCTAATAACTTGCTTTTTTTAAGATTGTAATATAATATTTTATGAATCATTAGATGTCTCTTCCTTCCCTTTCAATTGAAGTGATTTTACTTCTGTTACCTTAAAAGAGTTGACTGAAGCAATTTCTTTGTAGGGTTTATACTAACTTGAATGATGATTTGTGTAGAGAATTTGTTATTACATCCCATTAAATTGAACATCCTGCTTTTAACATAGTGGAAGTGGATAGATGTCCCTTAGTAGATTTTATTTATTGAGGTTTGCAGGTTATGCCTAACATGTTTATTTCTTTGTATCTGTATCATGTTCTGAGCCAACTGCTGCTGAGTTGTTGCCGATTTCCTGGAGATTTAATTTAAGTGAGCCTTTCTTGTATGTCTGTTATGTGTTTCTGTTTGGCCAAACTTTAATACTTCTTCCTTAGCCCTTGGACCTGGTACATATGGTTGAGCATTAACTTTTCACAGAACTGTCAGTCCTTCTTGCACAACATTCAAGGGTATACTTTATATTACAAAAATTACAGGGCTATAAAATATAAATCCTCTTTATATGTGTAACACTATTGTTTAAGAATGCTCACTTCACTTTTTTTTTGATGTTGACAGGCCTGCAAGTTGTTGTGAATAGCACATGTAATTTACTATCTCTAGATTCTTTCCAATATGTTTTTTTCTCTCCTATATATTTTATTTCCTCATGGAAATTTTTCTATGGAAGAAGATGCCTCAGCTCTTCCACTTCCTAAGTCAATGGAAGAGTTTTTCATCAAATGTATAGCTTGTGCTTCTATGAATTTCATTAGTCTTTTTGTAACCAATGTAAAATTCTTTATTATTTTCAAGATAATTCTGATATGGTAGTTCATCACGTTAATTTAAAGAATGTTTTTTTAAAACTAGACTGTTGTATGAATCTTAAGTCAGTGTTTTCTTTAATTCTGGATCCTAAGATTCAAATAATAGAACTTATATACCTAGAATTCTGTATTGATTAACAATCTTAGAATTCATTAATTTGGTATTTTATCTTTAAAATCAAAGAAGTTTTTATATTCTATATATTGTTTTTAATATAAACTTTAACTGAATGTGTGGATATGGCCTCATAAGTATTTGATTAAGTTGTTTTTAATTTCCAAAGATAGTGTTCCTATAAATGGTAAAGAAATAAAACACTTTCTGTTTATTAACTGTAATATTTATATCTGGGGTTATATATTTTTTGTTGGAATAATCCTTAATAACATTTATATTATTTTATGTGGAAACTTTTTAATGTTATTAAATTCCTTTACTACATACTACCTTCCTTGACACATATTTTTTAAGGCCTATATATATATACCAATCTATGTGATTCATAGTATGCTTGGCTAAGAAATGAACTGTTATTTTTCAGTAATAAAAACATGCAACTAATAGTGTTAAAAATGGAAAATCATAAAGACCTAAAGTATTTTTTCCTTGATATATATAATAATGTTGTAGTAATCACGATGACTTGGACTCAAACTTGACACCTGATGCACACCAGATGAATGCTCTACCAACTAAGCTAAAGAGTTAAACCACTGGTAACTACTATTAAAGGCACTTCTTAACCACTCAGAGTACGATAATGTTACAAAACTTGTTCATGCTCTTACAGACTCTGCATATACTAAAATTTCCCTCCCTGTACAAAATCAGAAGTAGGACTAGAAACTAAGAAATGGCACTAAGCTTCATTGCATCAACTTTTTCCATTTTCAAGTGGGAAGTTTGTTATACTAGCGGTAGCTTTGAATATACATTTTAAAGTACTTTAGTATGGTAGTAAGTGGCAATTTTTCTTTTTACAGTGGTTACCAGCGAGCTAAAGCATACACTAATTGAAAATCACCAAACACAACTAGACACCTGGTACACATCTTTGTAAACATAATATGTGCTCAGAAGTTGACATCTCTGAATTATCAGCTGTATGATTATTTGCATAAAAAAAAAGAAGAGATAAAATAACCTTTTATTGAATAAAATTTTACTGTAATGAATAACCTTGATAAAAAATAGAGTATTCCAACCTTAATTTTATATGCAAGACATTCTAATGTTTATGTAATATTTAATTCTCTTTGCACCAGAGCTTTAAACTGTCTTAATAGTAAAAAAAAATTATACAATTTTTTAAAGGTTATTAAGTTTCTAAGACATCATTTAAATACTATACATAATTTTTTTAGCAATAGATTAATCTATTTGTATGTGTAGTGTTAATAAAAAAATCAGGCAATGCAAGGATATTTGTGTGTGTGTGTGGTTTTGATTATTGAAGTGCTTAGCATAAAAAGCTTCAATTAGAAAACCATATAGTTAGACTTTCCAAAATTTTATTACATTGAATATAAGATTTAGCCATATAAATTTCATGAAAAAAGCTGTGTAATACTTTGAACATTTTAAAAACTTTCAAGTTGACTCAAAAATCCTAAAATAAAGTAATTCTTTATGGCTTATTTTGCAGAAAATATTCACTGATTTTGTGAACATTGAACTGCTTTTCCATACAAAAGCTTTGGAAATTTACACAAGAGCTTATGGTTCCCTTCAAAAAATTGATGAAGATCAAGATCTCAAGGTAAGAAATATATCCATTTTACAGAAGTATCAAATTCGTAAATGTCTAAATTTCAGTGAAAAGTAATAAGTTGAAACTACATTGCAGTTAGTGAAATGATATATATTTCTGTTATCACTGTAGAAGAGAAGATACAAAAGATTTAAATTGTAAAATCTACATTAATGTGCATTTTAAATGAATATTAAGAGCCAATATGGGACTCAAGCTTATAATATCCCATATCTGAAATTACCATTCATTGTCTGTGGTCAATTTGTGAAGGTAGTTGCCTCTTTTAAAACAGAATTATAAAAATTAAATGAATGACATAGACGTCTGAGATTTTATTTCACTGTTCATATTGGATTATGACCATTATGGGGGCTGAAATGTGAGCCCTAGGAGATAACTTTTACTTATGACCCTTAATGATTATGTTGTAGTAACCCATTTAATTTTATTTTCATAATCCTGCTTCATGTGATGCAACTACTGTTCCACAACTAGCTGCAGATGGTGGATGGTAGTTTTAGACATGATTTGTTGGACAGACACCCATATAATATTTAGTTATTGTTATTTTTTTCACACATGATACTTGTGAGAAGAGATCCGATATGATAAAAAAAATATTATAGATATTCTATGGGTCATACTTTCATGGATACCTTCTTACTAAGGTATGTTTTACCACTCTTACATCATAGTTTTTACACTTGTCTGTTTTAAGCCTGGTTGTCTGAAAAGTTATTCTATTACACACATTATATATATATATATATGTATATTGCTACTTTAATGTGAATTAGTTATGGTTGTATATGCTTTTAAAAATGCAGATTACATCATGCTGTTGTTCTATGAATCCAAATTATTGCTCAGCAGTTTTTTAAGTAACTGTAAATTTGAAAAGATGTTGTTTGTCAGTATAGGTACATATTTTATATACTATGGTAGATGAAGAATTTTAGCTCTCAAAACTGTATTATTTTATTCTTTATAGGAAGTTAGAAACTGTGTCAGGGCTTCTCCTCGCAAACCACGTCTTGAAACTGTTCGTGCCACATTACAATCAAAAGACAGGGAGTCTTCAATAAATGACCAATCTCCTGTTTTTTCTAGAAGCACTCAGATAAGAACAACACAAAATCATGTGTTAAAAGATGACCAAATAACAAAAGAAACGGATGATGGTGAGCTCGACACAGAAGATTCGGATGAAAATGAAAGCGATGCACATCCTGAAGAAGAACCTCAGGGAAGTATATTCCGTAAGAGATATTAACTTGTAATTACAGTACAACTTACTCCGTCCGTTTAGCAATTTACATTGAAAGATGAATATTTTTTGTGTTATAATAGATTTTAGCTGTATGTTCTATAAAGAAGCTGCATATATATATATATATATATATATATATATATATTTGTAATTAAGGGACCAGATAATTGCTTCTTTATATTTTATTGAAAATGATTTATGTTTACAAATAAAATCACAGATGGACCTCAAACAATATTTTCAGTATGATAATTTAGCTAGGGAAGAATAGGAAAATAGTTTTTGTAGTTCTTGAACTAGTTTTTCTCCAATATCATTGTTTTATTACAAAACACTATGAAGCTCTTATTTTGAGATATGGATTCATAGGTCATGTGATCTTTACTCTTTAGTACCAAGTTCCAGAGTGTACTTAATTATGCTGTAGATTATCTATTGTGTAGAAAGTAAGTATATAACCATTTTTGGCAATTGAGCAAAAGGAGATCTTGTGAATTCTGTACCATTTTACAGTAACAAATTCATGATATCACATCATAAAATGTTTGAAATCGTGAGAGAGGCTATTCTTTAACTCTTAGTTCAGGTATATATCATTCTATTTCGATAATAGGGAGTGGTACACTATGTTTAAATGTAAAACTATTGATAAAGTAGGGTGTGTTAAAACTGAAAGCTACTCAGTATTATGTAAGTAAATATACATTGTGGAGAGAGAGAGGGAAAGAATGAATGACATTATTTTTTTGGTAAAGTTCTCATGAAAATATTGTTTGCTGGGTATCACTTACAGTAAAGAAAAAATTATAATTTTCATTGTATTATTTGATAGTTAACATCACAGTTTTGCACGTCAGTACTTTTAACACCTGGTTTGTTTAAAAAAAAAGAGATGTGTTACTTTTAGTGTTTTAGAAAGTTACTGCTTCTGCCTCTAGAAAGCAAAATACTCCAGCTAACAGCCATTTGAATAGTGAATAATAGGACCTTTGGTGCAAACCTAGAAAGGTACCAGTTAGTATAAAGATCTTACAGTTGTATAGTAATACTGATGCTTCTGTTTCATTACATATGTGCTTGCATTAATTTAACATGCCATTTAAGATGGAAATGTTGGTCAAGTAACTATCAGTAAAAAATAAAAATTAGGAGTAACACACAATAACCCTTTTTAGATGTGGTCTTATATAAAAAATATATATATATATTTTTTTTTGGTAACCTGGCTAAATAAGTGCCATAATGATTTTGTTAGGATATTTATATAATGATTCATGTATATTTTCATCCATTTATTTACAATCACTTGAAAACAATGTGTTCTTTACTGTAGTTGCACACAAGTTTTGGTTTAGTACAACTCGATTTCCAAATAATTAAAAGAGTTGTTCGAATCTTTGAGATTAGATGTTGGTACCACTTAATTTCAATGCAAATGCAAGTTTTTAAATTATATTACATTTTTTGTTGAGACATATTTTTATTACAGATTTTGATTTTTACGCAGGAATCGCCTTTATGGAGAAAAAAAAATCTTGGAGAGTTTCATTTTTTTTGTTTTGTTATATAATAATGGAGTTACCTTATCTGAGCCTGCTTGCTATTCAACATCTGTAGGAACAAAAGCTTGATGTTTTTTTTTTACTTGATAAATGGTAACAAGGTATTGTATTTTCTTCAAGGTTGTATTTTTCTCTGTTCATTTTATTATAAAGAAAAGGAACACCTGCAGGACAAAAGACCAAAAATTAGATAGATGTTACAGAAATTCTGATATGGTACTTCCCTCCTCTCACAAGATTAGCTATTCTCATTCAGTGTTGCCCTCTTTATGCAAACTTTTTTTTGTGCATGCCACAAACCTTCTGCTCCCCCTATTGGAATCAAATGATTCCAACATGTCTGTCTAGCAAAGTGGTTTTCATTTAAATGACTTCTAAGTATATTAAAACTGTTTCTTCACTTTAATTTAATCTCAGTTTATTCCAGTCATTTTATTATTAATTATTTCGATTTTGGTTGACTCTTCTTGATATTAATTCCAAAGTTCATGTTACCACTTCAGGGGTCACACCTGCGACTAGCACTATGTCACAGGCCTCAGGTGCGGGTGACCTGGTGGGAGATTTATCAATGTTTATTTGTGGGGAGATTGAACATTACCTGGGTCAACCTCTATCTTTGGACCTCATCCCACTTCCTCCTGAACATGCTGACCCTGTTCAGGCTGATGAGGACTTGGATCACCTATTTCCACCTCCTGATTTTACCGTGCCTTCCCATGTCCTTCCTGATGAGTCAGTTAGGCTTACTGTGGTCTTTTTGGATTTCGTTTCTCAGGTATGTGATGTTTTATCCCTTTCCTCTATTTCCTATGAACCGTGTCCTTCCTGACTACATGCTCAATCTTTACATTCCTATTTGGTTTTTCCCCCCCTCCCTAGATATTTAGGTACATGCTGACCAATTTGCCTCACAATTAAGTGATGGGATTAGCATGCCTCGCCCCCCACGGGCTTAAGATCTGTTTGCTCTTGCATATAATTGTGCAAACTGTACTTTTCTACACCAACAATTGTTAGGTTTTTTTTTTCCTTGTGTGGGGGGTGATCCACAAATTTCCTGTAAGCCTTACCATGCCCAATTTTCCTACATTAGTCTGACCATCACAATTTTTTTACAGTATCTCTCTACCATCCATCTCTTCTCTGAGGCTCTCCACCGAAATCATGTGGGCTTTTCTGGTGACATCCTTTCTCTTCTTTCCTCCATGTTGGCTCATTTGTCACCTTCTGCTCTGGCTTTATATATGTGGTTTCTCTGTTGTTGGGACCTTAACTCGTATTCATTTACCAACATCTTTTCTTCGGGATTTACATATGGTCTATTTGGCTTTGAATCACTTCCTTCCTCTTGCCAGACATCGTCTGGTGATGATTCATTCCAACAATTCTGCAGTAGTAGCACATATCAATCACCAAGGGGGCACCCAGTCAAGAGCTCTCTGTTTTCGTACATTGGATCTCCTATATTGGGCCCACATGTACCACAATCTTCTCATTACATGTCACATTCTGAGGTGCTTTCAATCTCATAGCGGATTGTCTTTCCCGCCTCGATCAAATTTATCTAATGGAGTGGTCTTTACGTCCCACAAATGTTTTTATGTTTATCCTCCTATCCATTACTTCATTGGGTGATCTCTCTCATCCATACCATTCCTTGTCAAGTCCTTCTGATCACTCCCTATTGGCCAACTCAACCGTGGTTTCCAAGATTACACCAACTGCATCTTTTCCCTCCAGTACCCCTTCTCTGGGTCTCCCTCCTTTTTTGTCAGCCTTGGTCACTGGTTCTACATCCTGCCATTCACGTCCTTCGTCTTCACACCTGGCTTTTATCCAGTTCATGGCGAGAAGATCAGGTTTCTCTCACTGAGTATCTTTCCTTTTGGCTTGTTCCATACATTCTTCTTCAATGGAGTTATATAAGCACAATTAGAAAGTGTTACACAGTGGGTCCGCTACTTTGGGATTCCCCACAGGCTGACCTGTTGTGGTTGAGTTTCTGACATGGCTTTTCGACCGGGGGTATTCGGTCTCTTTGATCTTGGATTATCAGGCTGCCTTATCTCATACTTTTCGTTTTTCCTGCTACCTTCGAGTTTTTGCATCCCCTGTTCCTTCCGGATTCGTTTTCCCCCCAGAAGGCATAGTCTTCTGGACTGGGATATTAATGTGGTCCTCCATTCCCTCACTGTGGACGTCGAAGGTCTGTTTTGTTCACAATTGATGTTTCACATACACATTACGACCACACCTATCATCTCCGTTATCTGGATCCTTCCTTCCTCCCAAGGACCTCGGCAGCTAGGGAGAGTATCTCCTCCTTTTCACCTAATTCCCTTCCTTCTATTTCTCATCTTTACCCTCGTCCCATACTACTATGTCCGGTCTGTACATTTCGTTGTAATATTGCCCGCAAGGCTTCCTTCCATGATACCCGTTCCAGACTCTTTATCCCTTGGCAGTCCTCCTCTGTTTGTGATGTATCTCTTTCTACCCTCGTCAATTGGGTTTGATGTTTGATTCAATTGGCTTATTTCTCCTTGTCATCTTCCCAATGGAATTTGTTCAATTTGTCTTCTCCTCACATTTGACACCTCATCTTTTCCATCGCATCACATCTCTGTCAGCCATTGGAAGAAAACCATGTGGACTACACCAAATACGTTCATCTCCCATTATTTACACCATATCGTAGTTTCTTCTGTATCGGGTTTTCGTGTGCCACCTGTGCCCATTCTTCATACTTCGGTGCAAATTTGACTGGGTAAGTCTATATTCATACATTCGTTTCTTTTCAGGGACCCTTGCTTCATTTATTCTTTATTTTTTCAATGGCAAATGTTGCCTGACCAGGTATTTTGCAATCAGTAGTAACCATGGACTGCATGGGTAATGCAGAAGGGAATAGCTGCCCATCCCTGCCATGCCTTGTATTGAATAAATCAGTATGGTTTGCTTTTCAAAATAGGGTTTCGTGGTCATCCATTGTATTGTCTCAGGTGATGACCTTCCTCTGGACTCTCCAACGCGTTCTCACCCCCTTTCTTCTAGTGGAGTATGGGAGTCCTTACCACTTTCCAATTCCAAGCCACTGGGGTGGTTGACAGTGGAAGCACTCTCCTGAATGGGTTTCACACAAAGATGGGTATAACCATTCAGTACAGAGTAGGGAGGTTGTGTTCTGCAGGTGTAGATGATGTGATATCCTCCACTGTGTGTTATACAATCACTAAGGAGTGAGATGTCAAATTGCAATTTACCACTTTGATTGGGAGCCCTCATCCTACCCCTGTGTGGATATCAGTACCCCTTGGCTGGGTTTTGGATTTAGTGTAGAATTAATCAACATAACTCCTCACACATGTTTATGGTTGTCTAAATTTCTCCCTTGATTATACTCCTTCTGTGTTGTGGGTCACAGAGGTAAAGGGAATTGTTCTGGTTCTGTCCTTTTTGCTATCCCTCTTGTATTTTATTCCAAGGATGTTATTGGTTTTGGATGTTTCCAGTCGGTTTTGCTGTTGAGGAAGTTGATTTATATTTAATAGCCATCCTTTTAACATTGGATGTTGGATCCCAGGATCAATATATCAAAGCTAGCACATATGTTATGGAGTCAGAGTGGTTTAAATTCCCTCCGATCTCTTGAACTTGAGGTGAAGATAATATTATCCTTATTTTACCCCCGTGTGTATGTCAGTTCCAGTGGCATGGGTTTTAGATGTAGTTGACTTACCAAGTACGGTCTGTCATGCCCTAGCCACTCTACACCTAGGGACACATCCATTGATTTATCCACTTTCATACTTTGTGGGATGATGTTCCATATATATTTCATGGTTAGGATCCTGCCTAAGTTCTCTCCCACTTGGATGTGCTCCTCTCTTTTTCTGCCCTTATCTCCTACACACTTCACAGATGGGCGAAGAGTATACCTGGTTCAGAAGTGGTGCAGTTCCTCTCATCAGATCTTCTGATCTGATTCTCTAATTTCCAGGGGTATTCTTCAGATGATTTCAGGGGGTAATTCTGTAATTCCTTTGCACCTAATCAATGTGGGATTCTAGCTAATCTTGTGAGAGGAAGGAAGTACCATATTGGAAGTTATAATTTTTCCTATACAGAAAATGTATTTCCAATAGGTACTTCCCTCCTCCCTACACTCTTCTGGTGCTTCCATCTTCTGCCAAACTTCGAAATGATAGTTTGGTAGAGGCACATAGAGAGAGTCACAGGAGTCACATGAGTATACTATGCTCTTATTGGCGGAGAGGTGGCTCATGATAATTTGCGTGAGAGACATGTTGGAATCATTTGATTCCAAGAGTGGGGAGTAGAAGGCTTATGGCATGCATATAGAAAAAAGCTCATAAATAGAGGGCAGCACTGGACAAGAATAGCTAATCTTGTGAGCGGAAGGAAATACCTGTTGGAAATACATTTTCAATGTAGGAAAATTATAACTCTCAACATAGTAAAGTAGGTGAAGTGAATAATACCTCTATGGTATTAATATTTTCAATGCCTGCTGTTGTTGAGAATGTGTTACTAACCTATCTACATAACATTCATGTGTCCTTATTTTTGCAGCTTCATTTTATGTGAGCATAATTCCAAATATATGTAAACATTTCCATGTATAGAATTAATCTGTGTCTTTATACAGTATGATACGTATGCATTTATTTGTTTATATAATTTCTATAAAGAAATTATAGTACTGTATGTATGAAAGTTCAGAGTTGGATTCCAAATATTTAAACTTTATAAAATAACTCTTGTGCCATATTGTTGTATTTGTGGCATTGCTATTGAAAAGAGATTTTTGTTACCAATGTAACTTCTACCTGTAATTTCTAATATTATAGATATGATTACAGTGAGTGGCCATGAATACTCACATTTTATTTAACATTGTATGTAAGCTTTAGCCTTCAGTTGAGTCAAAAAATGTTTTTTCGAGTGTTTGAAGATATTTAGTTATTCTTGCCCTAAATAATATATATGTAAAGCAAATGATTTTTTTCCCCAACATTTAGTAGTTTCATTTTTGAGGCTACTAAATAATAAAAAATTCTCACTGGATTATGTGCAATTTTTTAGTTAAGTCTGATTAGTGAAATTCACTAAAGAGAATTAGTATTTGTATGTGTGTTTATAAATGTTTCAGTACATCAGTATTGATGAAATAAATTTTTTTTATTAATGTAACAAATGTAATAAAACTTTTTGTATATTTCAACTTCACACATTTATTGAGATGGCAACACTATGGTCAAGTAAGTGCCAGTAGCCCTCCAGTGGTTCAGCAGTAAGTCTGAATGCTTATACCACTAAAATCTGGGTATCTATACCCGTGGTTAGCACAGCAAAGATAGTCAATTGTGTAAGTTTGTGCTTAACAACAACCAAACTAGCTAAACAAAACTTAGGAACAACATACAACAAGCCTTCTAGTTGTGCAATCAGAACAAACTACTCAAAAATTTTTAGCCCCATCACCACCACCTGAGGTAACAATTAAAATTCAGTTCAAAGATGTGAACAATGAAATATAATTTACACACAAAAGAACACACAGACTATGCTGCAGAGGTATAAGCGATAGTGATTTTAGATCTTAAAGTATATTTCAAGGACATTAACTTTATTGTCAAGCAGCAAGTATAAAATCACAGATGCAAGCTTAATGAAGTTATTTAACCTTTTGAAGTTTTAAATATTTAGAACTAATATACAGTTAGAATTTGAATTTATAAGTGCATTAATTGTTGTATTTATACTATTATCATTTCTATTAAATACATCAATCTGCATTATGAAGTTATGTAAACAAATAACTTTTATTTTAAATACTCTTTAAATCATGCATATAAAGTCAAGCAACTTTCTTTTTTTTATGATTCGCCACAAACAGTGTATGGAAATGTATATGCAAATGAAATGTCAACATTTAATTAATTTTAAAACATAAAAAGAGTATATGTTAAGTATTCCGGTCTGCATTATGCAAGATATGTAAACAAAAGATTAATTACCCTCTCAATCATACTTATAAAATGGTTAGTCAATTCAAGCAATTTTTTACCTATTAGTGTTCACAAACTATCCTTGAATTAAATATTTAATCTACGGTAGCCATGGCCGGTATCTGATCAGGACTGTTGCAGATTATTTCACCTTACCATAACTACATATAGTAGACTGTCTCTATTTTACATTCAGTTTATTTTATGTATTATATTACCATGATCTTTAATGAACTTGTGTTTAAAATAGAGTACTGCAGTATTACTTTATTTAAAGACCAATTTTGTAAGATTTGAACTTGTTGAAACATTGCTATAAATCTCTGATACCACGAAGTTTATGTAAAAGTCACCGTTTAACAAAGAAAGAAGAGTTCCAGCTGGCGATTCCTTTATTTGTTTTTCTGTCTCACCAGCTTTTTTATTTTTATTATTTGGTATTCATTTGGGTTGCATGAGTTCTGAAGATATTTGTACATGCACTGTGTTTCTTATGTCAAAATATAATTTGTGTTATTGATGAAGGAAAAGATTAAGGTAAAATTACTTGTACTGTATGTGGCAATATTGAATAAAACAAATAGACTGCTATGTTTTATTCATGAAAATTTTAGATTAAGTGATTTTATTATTACATTGAACAACACATTTATATTGCTGTGATCAGTTTTGATACATAGGGCTAGATTAAGCCTACTGGGGGCTCAGTATTTATAGGGGCCAAATGATGGAATCAAACATTTTCAAACAAAGCCTTTGTTGCCCTGGGGCACTGTTGATACCTATAAGAAAGATACTTATTTGTTTGAAAGTATGCAGAAAAGGACAACCAGAATGATTCCTTTAATAACAGTGGTGCAAGATGCTAAAGCTGTTGTTATATTATAAAAACATTTTTGAGTTATAGACAGATAAGGTTTACAGTAATGACTAGAATATGATATATAAAAACCTAGTAATTAAGACACATTTATTCCCAAGCAGGGTATCTTCTTTCTCTGAGTTATTCTCTGAAATGTTGTACTAAGTAATGTAGTTAATTATGAGAGATTGACTGTTTCAAAATTTATGTTGGACATAAATATGCAGGGTTTTGCCTAGTTATTCCTGTTGGAGACAATTTTTCTGCCTGCTTTTATTTCTTATGAAATCTTAAGATATGATATTGTTGACATTTGTTTCAACTGATGACAGAATTGAAGTACTTTTGAAAATCTGTCAGTAAGATAATAATAAAAAGTCACTGCTTTCTATAGGAATTTTAAAAATTTATCCACCTACTAAATATGAAACCTAAGTATTTACTGAAAATAAAAATTAATAGGAAAGGAAAATAGAAAATATTTTTGTAAACATTAGTCAAATATAAGGTCTATCAACATAACAGAATCTTGGAAAATTATAACTGTTATTGTTGCATAGAAAGTGTTCAGTAACAAGTCCTGTACAAGATAAAATGCTTCTTATGACTTAAGGTTGAACTTTGAAGTAAAGTGTAAAGAAGTCCATTTGCATTTTGGTAACAGACTGTTGCAAGTTCATCCAACATTATATGTACATCACATAAAAGGACTACAGGTTTTGATAGAAATTTCTTGTCAAGGTTTTAAATAGACAAAACTGAATATAATTAGATGTATTAAATTAAAACATACATTTAATAAAGGACTTCATGGCAGAAAAGTAACTAGTTACCTTCCCAGGCATCAATTTCTGTGGGGGGAGGGAGAGTTTTCCTGACCAAAAATTGTACAAAGTTTATAATATATAACTTGAATAATTTAAACACACTTTTTTATTAGGTTAATTAATTTTTTAAATTATGAACTTTAAAAAATTATCACTCTCATAAAGTAGTATCCGTATATATATATAGGTTCCAAACAATAACAGCTGTAAAGTCTGTACTAAAAATTGCATTTCAAAAACGGAAGAAATCTTTCAGTTTATCTAACAGCCATTTTAACTCTGAAATTACAGACTTGTTTTTAAACTGTTCACTATCAATAGAGTCCAAATATTGCATCATATTGAGTGATGTAATATTTATAACCTTGTGATTTTTTCAAATATTTATTTTCTCCCCTTGGATTTGAACCCGAGATCTATCACATGCCAGTTGAGTGCTCTACTAGCTCAGCTAAATATCTAAAACCCACTAGTGATTTCTAGTAAGTCACTTTTTAACACCTCAAACTAATACGTCCTTCCCCTCTCACAAACGAGACTCATCCTTGGGCTCAATTTCATAGTCATGGGATGGTTCCATGTTATTTTGCAGTAATTATTACTACTTCCTTGGCTCAGATTCAAATGTGAGATCTCTTGTACATCAGATGAATGCTCTAGCAATTGAACTAAAGGGGTAACCCATTTAGCACTTTCTAGTAAGTCACTTTTTAACAACTCAAATTTGTACTTCCATTACAACATTCAGTGTAAAGGAATGACTAAAGTAATTTGGTGAAATAACTCATTTTCTGTGTAAGATCCATGAGAGATCCTACCTGCAAATAGTAGGATTAACTGTAATATGGATGGTATTTGTTTTTTTAATCTTTGTATATAACATGTATTTCATTATAGGGACCTTGTTATGAATCCACAAGTAATTTAGTACATAAATAGTTTAGAAATGGTTTTGAAAAGCCCATTTTGACCACACTGGTAATTTTAGGGTTAAAAGTTATTCTCAAATCATTACTAGTTTTTTACAAACAAGAATTTAACCACTATAAATTTAGAAACTACTAAACCTCTTCCTTATTAATGATTTGTTCTAGGTGAATAAAATTAACATTTTGTAAATAAATTTAAACCAGTACATTTACTTGTAATGACTTTGAACTTGACATAATCCTTTTTTTTTAATAAGTGTTACTTTTTTGTCAAAGGGATAAGATTATTTAATCCTTCTCTTTCTGGTGGTTTTGTAAGGAAGCAAAAACAGCAGTATATAGATTTCCAGTAACATGAAGGCATTTTTTTATTCCTCTTATACTTGCTAACATTTTTGTGGCATGTTCACATCAAGGGTGCTTCTGACTGGCTGTCTTTGATCATTTTTCAAAATAAAGTATGGTGGTAGATAGCCCTTGTACCTTTGCCATAAGTATGTATACATAACAAAGTTTTGATGACTCATCAGACCTCTTTGCTCTGGTGGAGGAGAATTATGAAAGCTGCACTTAGTTGATACAGAAACTGGACACCGCCTGAAAATGTTTTAACTTTTATCTTCAATTGTTCACTTTTTATCACAATTTTAATTTTTAAAAACAAAAATACAATAGAAGTCTAACATACTGTAGTTGTTTTGAACCATGTCACTACTGATAGACACTAGGTACTTGCTTGGAGGAAATAAACGTTATATTATGAACTGTTGGAAGAGTTTATAAAGACAGATATGATAATATAAAAAGCTTGCAAACTTATGCATGCTATTTTCCTTTAACAAGAAATAATTAACAGTTTTAGCACTACAAATTCTTTAAAATGTATAGCCAATATTATACTATATTTATCCATTTTTCCCCTAACTATTTAAACACTAATAAGAAATTCTATTGTGCCCATTACCAAAGAGTTAACTTTTTATTTTACAAAAACATTCAGTAGCTCCAGTACTTTGAGACAAGTGGCAGTTTTCCATGAAGGTGTAAAGAAGATGTGGTGAATCAAAGTTTTGATAAAAAGACCAATACAAATAAATATCAAAGAGGTTAACTACTGTAAATCAAACTAGCAAATCAGAGTCAAAAATGTCTTAGAAGTCTTGTGTCATAGGAGTATTGATCAATGCATGAGTTGATAAAACTTAATAATAGTTATATTGGTTATCATTTAAAACATATTATTATCTATCCTGTTCTTTACAACAGTGATTTAATATACTCACCAAGTTCTAAGATAACATATTAATACATCATCAGTGAGTATAGTGAGACTGTTCGTCAATCATTTAAATTAATACTTCATCATTCATATCTAATTTATTTAGTTGTAAAGTTTTAGTATAACGGTCATTTACTCACGCTCAGTGTATATAAACGTTGAATACGCGACTCTTGGTTACACCACGATAGTTTGACTCAATTTCTGTTCATTTTCTCATTCGAAGCTGTTTTTTGCTTTATGTAAAGGTTAGTAGATTTAGATTTATTGTCGAACAATTGCATAAATGTTAAGTTAGCGTTATTAAACTTATGGTTTTGTATGGAGATGGTAATCAACTTATTTTGATTAAGGAAAAAAAGCAGTATACAAATGACTACAATTAGAAACTAGGGGGAAAAACTCGTGCTTTGCGTACGAAACATCATTTTGGATTGTGGTATTTTGTATTTGAACACACAAAGTATTTGAAGTAAGTGTTATGTATGTAAAGGAATTAAAACAGTTAAGTGACCTACCTAGACAACTCACGTAAAAGGTTAAGTACGTAGAGTTCTGAATTAATCTAATGGCAGTGCTGGGCGTCTCAATGACTGCGAGGTTAAACCTATTCTATAACACTTGATACCGAACAAAGACCTCTAGTACAAAAGATAATTTGATCCAAATGGTCTGATCAAAAATGACAGATCGATCGACTAATCTAGAAAGAGCTGTTGTTATTGTTTGTTATTAAACACAAAGGACTATCTGTGCTCTGCCCACCACGGGTATCGAAACCCGGTTTCTAGCAGTATAAGTCCGCGGACATACCACTGTTCCACTAGGGAGCTATCTAAAGAAAGATAACAGATCTAGTGACGCTTTCAAAACCTGGGTATCGGGGGCAAGTAGAACAGGGTGACGATACTGGTACTCTAAGTGTCTATAAACAAGTGAAGAAACACACACACAAAACCTTAACCCATAAACACTGCTGTGTAAGATGGGGTTCTGATGGATGACGGATCCAATCCCCAACTACCTGTCTCTTATACAGTGCATGGTACTGTCTACACCCACCTTTCCTTTACGCATATGGTGACGTCATTTGTACATCCCTAGTCCAACTTTCATTTTTGCATAGTTTAAAAAGCTTCACGCGCACGTAAGTATTACTATTTTAATTATATATATATTGTATGAAAAGACTAGTGAGAATACATTCAACGTGTATTTTTATTACGTTATTTTTGTTGTATTTACCAGTAGATTAGGCATGGCCTAGTGATAGTGTGTTCCAAAGCATGTTGGTAGCACTATACATCCTTTTATACGGCGACTACTACTACTACTACTGTGTTGAAAATATTATTTTATATTTCAATTCAGCTCTCCAAATAAATAACACAGCTACCTTATACATTTACAACATGCAAAAACATTATGTTTTGAGTGCATCATCAGATTCTGGAATATAAAAGAATGCCAGGAGAGTTTGTTAATTTTTGGAATATATAGTATGAGTTATGTTAACACATGTACCTTTGGAGACATACTACAGATACATCATATTCGAAATACACAATATATTCTATATGAATCTAGTTCCATATGATGAAAGAAATGTACAGTGCAGAGTCTGCTCTAATGTAGTTTGATGACAACAGACAATTCAAATGCTGTGTGTGTGTCTTTCTGACAGGGGATGCTTAGACGTCTGTCCCCAGTGGCACAGCGGTATGTCTGCGGACTTACAACGCTAGAAACCGATCTTCGATACCCATGGTGGGCAGAGCACAGATAGCCCATTTAGTAGCTTTTGCTTAACTACAAACAAGTTTATTATTGTATTTAGAATCTAGAAGCTTCGTGTGCTTCTGTAGTAATTCACTTTTTGCTCTATCAGCAAGCAAGATTCAACCCGGAACTTCAAGCACATGAGATGAGTGCTCTACCAACTGAGATAAAGGGTTAATCCACTAACAATTCCTACAAAAGCACTTTAAAAGACTGATTAATATAAAATGGTAGATAATCATCCTTACTTTTAAAAAATATTGGGGGAGTGAGAATTATATATATTCATGATCTTTATTTCCACTGTGAGAAGGAAAAAATCGGGGAATATCAGTGACACCTCTCTGGTTATGAGAAGGTTAAATAAGTTATCTTGTGGTGATAGTTTCAAATAGTAGCAGACAGCAATAATTAATTGAGAACTTATTACAATCAGCCTAACAAAACAAATTACCAAATATGGTATTCTTGTGTAAAACTGATTTCCTTCAAGAGTGAATAAGATAGATCCAGTATATAACTGGAGATTTGACCAGTAAATATTATGAAGTAATTCAGAATTTCTCTGAAATCAAATGAGTTTGTGCAAAGAAAGAGTGTGTTTATTAGTTCAACACATGAAGGATGATTACCTTTACTGGAGAGTTGAAAGTAAGAATATTCTTTGAATTCTTTCTACAAAACCTCTATTTTCTGTAATTCTGTGTCAGTCTGAGGAAGCAGCATACTATATACTTAAAATCTATAGTGTCATACTTTCTCAGGGCAAATAGCTCTGCTCACATGACAAGTCATTCTCATTAGAAATTAAGGGATATTGTAACCTTGAGATATCAGCTTACCTACTATTGGAGAAAACTGCTGCCATTTCCTGAGAACATCGTGTGTAACATATGGAAGCAGATGATCGATGTGTACAATGCACTTTCAGGCAACCTTTTACTGTTGTATTTCATACATGAATGGACCAGCTTATCAAAGAACAAAGTGAGGTCCTGTCCAGCTAAAGCTAACTAACTTCCATACAGCTGGCGCCTATCAAAGCCACGCACAGTCTACACACTGGTACATTTGTTCCTTTACCGTTTTATCATATCACCTTTTCTTTCAAATGGTAGTCTTTTTCAGTTTTTGGAGTGCAAACTCTTGCATATCAACTAACACAGACTTTAACCACTCCACATAATCTTGTCAACATTGTGGAACATCCACTCTAGTATAGGAACATACATCATGTCTAAAGGGAGAGAGATTTCCCACCTGATCATGAGCATATTTAATGAACAACCTATTGAATTCATGACATATGATAAATGCTCATCCAAGTTGGATTGGACTAGATTGCCCCACAGTGGCACAATGGTATGTCTGCGGACTTACACTACTAGAAACCATGTTTCAATACTCTTGGTGGGCAGAGCACAGATAGCTCATTGTGTGGCTTTGTAGTTAACTACAAACAAACAGACAAATCTTTGGCTAGATTAATAAATGTATCAATTATACGGTTGACAATGTATTATACACTCTACTAAACCATCAGACTGGAATTTATAAGGTAAAGTACACATTTTCCCTACTCCAACACTTTACACTACTTAGAGAACATTTCGCTGTTAAAGTTAGGTCCCTGATCAATGTGATCTCTTCAGGTGCTCCAAAGTGAAATATCCATTACTCTGCTAATGCATCATCCACTGACTGTGCTGATGTACCAACCAAGAGATAAGCATTGGTAATCTTTTTGAAATAGGTGATGAGCACAAGTATATAATGGTGGCCTAGTTCTGTATCTGTGAGAGAACCAGTGATATTCAGAGCTATTTTCTAGCCCTCCAGTGGCACAGCAATATGTCTATGGACTTATACTGCTAGAAACCTGGTTTCGATACTCATGGTGGGCAGAGCACAGATAGCCCTTTGTGTAGCTTTGTGCTTATTAATGAACAACAGCTATTTCTATAAGGGGAATCAACAATTCTCTGCAGGAGTATACCTTATTTTGGTTGACGTTTCCTTTAGATACCACACACCATTAACTATTGAAATTAGTGCTGAACGCCTCGATTCGAATGTGGACAATAGAATTCCTAATAATTTTTAGCACAAGCATAGGTAACACCTTGGTGCCTTTCAGTTTTGTGTTTTTGCAAAGTTTGGAGAATCTTTTGTTTCAAAGTACTGGGATAACTACTTGTAACACAAGCTGAGGACACCAGATCTGGGTCTTGCAGTTGCTCTTTCATAAGTGTTAATCATGGCATTCATCAACTAGTGCAATACCATATTGTATGGCTTATTGTCATTATGACAGAAATGGCTACAACTCTAACACAGTGTTTTGGATGTGAACATTCAATGAGTGGACAGGATCTCATGGTACAAGGAGACAATCAATCTGCATTTCCCTGTTGTGGGCCTGTGTGATAATGTGTGAGTAAATTATACTTCTGTAGCACTGTTATCCAGCATGTTATCATCCCTCTTGATTGTTTTTTTTTATTTCATCAATCATTTCAGCGATGCATGGTGTATTTGTACAGTGAACTTTCTAATGTACAAATAGAGCCAATAGTGTTTTTTATTAAGACCAAAACGGAAAGCAGTTCTTTATTTGTCATACAGCATTTGCATTCAGGAGACATGAGCATATGACTAGTGTATGCAATTACATATTCTACTCCATTGTACAACTGCAATAATACTGCTGTAATTACACCACCAGCATCAGTATCTAACAGCAACTCACAATATTGTCATGGATATACCAACACTAGGATTTCTACTAAAGCATGCTTCAGAGACTGGAATTCTTGCTCAGATTTCTCACTCCATCTGAAGCATGTCTCAACTTTAATAGGAGCCAATAATGATAGGGCAACCTTAGAGATATTAGCCACAAACCATTGATTGCATGACATAAGAAACCTAGAAAACAGTTTGGTCATAGGTCAAGGCCAATCTTACCCCATTCCTGTTTGAGCAGGATCTGTAGAGATTCCTGTTCTACTAACAATTTGACCAAAAATATCCACTTATATGCATATGAATATTTATTTTTCCTGGTTTTATTTTCAAATCTGCCTTTTTCTTCAGTTTGGATACCATTTTCAAGACGTCAGCTGCAAATTCAAATGTGTAACCAAACATCAAGATGTCATTGACATAGACCAGGCACTTTTTTCATTGCAGGCCCTTCATTATAAGCTCCATAGCCTCTCACAAGTGACAAGAACATTATACAGGTATTCCTAACAACCACTACCGGAGAAGACTAAGCATTCTATAAGGGCTACATGATTCCATCCTTTAACATCCAATGTATCTTAACCTTGGCTGCATCATTAACACTCCAAGGAAACCTGCATGACAGTTGTTTAATCAAAGGTGCATCACTTGTATCATTGAGATATTGTATGATTGTAATTCATTAAATAAGCTATCTGGTCTTACAAAGATATTGGCATATTCAGCCAACAAATCACAGAGTTTCTGCCACTGTGTTGAGTCTGCCCAATCCTGCACTTGATTACCTCAGATGTGTTGCTAACCATGTGCTAGCTTTCAAACATGGTGAGATGGATACAACCCTATCATGACTGCTATCTTTGGCTACTTCAACTTTACTTACTGTGCTAAACCACAATTGCAGAACAACACTGAGACTTCCTACCTCCTCAGACGGATAATTGTCAGAGCTAATGCTGCTTGCTTTCTGGATAGAAAATGGATTGTTTCATTAGTGGGCTCTATAACCACGTTAAACAACACTAATGCACTAAATTTCATTTTTAATAAATTACACAACACTATCTATGTACATAGGATTACTGTGATTTCCTTCCCTTTGTACTCTGATAGGTGCATACCAAGATCCACCCATCCCTAAGAAAGCTGGGCTGACCACCAAACTGTTTGGTGTAAGCTGTCTGTTGCACTCCTCAAGTCAATGATCTGCCCCGACTTGGGCTCATTTAGGTTCATGGAGCTGTAGCAGCATTGTTTACCACCTGCTGTTGACTGTAATGTACCTGCTGAGCCATCAGTTGAAACCAATAGCCTTGTATAGCTTGGTACATGGGAAGGTATGAGTAGTTCACTTGAAAGTGATTCAGTGCTCCACTAGCTAAACATGTGCTGTTGGAGGAGTGATTTATTTTGCCTCATTCATTTGGAACTGTGATCATGGCCAGGACTTCTCCTTTACATTTATCTGGTTATTACCTAAACAAGGTGTCCTCAACATCACAGGTACAATTTTGTAGGTACTCTCAGGGACTCTGAATGGTCAATTCCTGATATGGATCAGGCAAAATGAGTTGCCATTGGCAGCTCATTTACTGTCTCTGCTTGACTTCGGGATCATTTTTGATCCACAGTTGTCTCAAAAGTATACCCCCAGCTTGGAGAGGCTCATCACTGTTCTAACGTTCACTTTCTTCACCATTTCGCGCCCAACATCTTCCCTGCCATTGAGCTGGTTTCTGTTGGTGCATGTTGTCCACCTAAAGTATTTCCTGTCTTTCCTCAATAATCTTGGGTGGTTTCAACTAGAGCTGGGATTGAATTACTCTGGCTGGCAAAGTTTGGGAGTTCTACACAGAGTGTTCATCTGGTCTCAGGCTCTCCACATGTCCCACCAGTAACGATCCTCAGTTCCCATGCATCCCTTGCACAGAGATCAACCCTGAAGTTAAGAGCACGAGTAGCTGTTTTGGGTGCACCAGACATCAACAGCATTTCTTCTCAAGTCATTGACTGTAGCGAGATGGAAGTCATGGTCTCTTCAACATCAGTAAAAGTTCAAAGGTCAGGAGAAGACTTCTAGACCTGACAACTCTCTTGCACAAGCATCTTCTTTCAATGACAAACTATTCCTCGTGTGTAAAACCCCTTTGTTGTAGAAAAAAACATTTCCGTAATTGAGAAGCTTTCTAGATTTGTATTACACAAGAGTAGGAGTAAAATGCAACACACGTGTTGGCAACAAATAGTAAATTCCACAATAAGATATCCTGTTGTCATGGCACAAAAAGTTTCTCCTTTTACTCACTCTGTGGTTTATTCAGCTAAACCTGAGTTAATCTTAGAGCAACTGAATAGGTCCAATTAATAACAGCTAGTGGATCAAGTAACTTCATTTCAAAAGTAATTGAGCCAAGACCATCTACTTGACCGTTTAAAATTCAGTATTATGTACAGAGCAGTTAATGTAGAGAGTAACACACATGAATGGTGATTTTCATTCAAGCATAGGGGAGGACATAACCTCGGGATACCACCTGAACTACCAGTAAAGGACAATGCTGTATACATTCTTGTACAACATGCAGCATTACAGCCATGACACCCCTGGTCAGAAAAGGTGTGACCTCAATAAAAGTAACTGATAAAATTAGGATAATGCTACATGAATATAAGAAAGTAGAAACTCGTGGCATATTTATATACCACATTAGTAACTGGAAAGTAATTAATTAGCAATACATAGTACTTCATATTAGAAATTCTGTCGATTTATCTACACAGTTTTTTTTGTTTTGATATATACATTTTAGATTAAATAGTCAATGCTTTTTAGTTGCTCTTTAAGTGTTTCTCCACATTCTTGTACTAATATAGGAATTTTTCAAAATTGTTATTTGTGCAGGCAGGAGTAGTTTCCACATAACACTTTGGTCAAAAATGTTGTTAAATTCATTTTACTCTGTTAACTATTGTACTGTGTCATTCACCTAGAATAGATTTAGTGTTTCCTTAGCAAAGATAACTGCAAGATCATCTATAATCTGTAAAGTTATAGTTAGCTTTTCTTCAAGCAGCCAATTTGTTTCTTAAGGTAATTACCTCTCTTATGCTTCATTAGGAATGATCAGTCATGGGTGTCACACAAGTTACTCTGGATAAGTCTGTCATTAATGAGTTAAGTCAGTAACGTGAGATTCATTCGGTCTGGATCAGGATCTTGGCAAAGGCAGTCTAAAACAGGATCTTAACAGAGTTAGTATGACCTCATCTGAATAAGCTATAAATGATTTTAAACTTAACTTTCTAGTAAAAGTAAATATCGATTGTGGCAAATAAAATACATTTTCATTATGTTTGTTTGAATAAATATCGTTTATATTTGTTGTACAATTCATTTCAGTATCTATTTATTTCTCATGAAGTCAGATCATACAGAATTCTTTTGCAATAAATATCTTGACAAATCGTTTGTTATTCAGTGGACCTATCTTGTCAATCTTAGAGGAAATCGGTAAAATCTGAAAATACCATATAGGAACAATGATCTCTGGTATTCTCAGATTCTCTCTCGTGATCAGTTCTGTAGGGATTCATCTCGAGAGAAGAAAAGCGGAATTTTTATTCACATATCAAGTGTACATTATTTTGTAAGTGTCTACACAAGTACTGTTAATGTTGTTTTGTTTTGCGCTATAGTAACTAAAGATGGTTTCACTTTAAATCAGACATGTTTATTTCTCTCACAGCTTAAAACTCATTCATGTCTTTAATTTCAGAATGCTCCACAAATTACCTGTACGACCCTTCCATTATTAAATGGACCTATCTCATACTTGTGAGAAATCATTTTGAGAGAGAGAGAATAAAGCTTCAGATCAAGCATTGTACCTCATATTCTTTCTCTTACGATAACGTCACAGCATTCTTCGGCTGGAAAATACAGACATCGTCCACTCAACCACCGAAAGGACGCGGCCACATTTTTGCAGGCAAAGTAGAAGTTATCTGTTATGAGGACAACAAAGACACAAAAACAACCAGATCTATGCAATTTCAACGGTTTTCTGAACATATGTTTCTTGTAAAAACTGCAAAGAAACAAAGTAAACGTTAAAATTACAAGTTTCTACATTACTAAAAATGGTGGGAAAACTCATGATATTCTTACATATTACCGATCGAATACTGAACCAAATATTTAAGACAATTAAAAAAATGGGATTATTTTGCTTTTCAGTTTCACGGCTTCTATGATAAGTATGAGATTAATTGATCTGTTACGTCTCCGTTTGTTAATTGATTTTTCCGTAACTTCGTTCCAACGAAACTTTAACGACACAAGTCTTTACTTAATAAAAACTGGTTTATTCTTTCCGAATATAACTCTGCGATACACTTAATCTCAATACTCGCGCTAAAACAACACTGTAACAACGAACGTCAATAATACTTCCGACTGCAGTTCAATTACTCACTATCTACTCCTTACCGCGTCACGTTGTCCCCTCCTATA
>NW_013666757.1:224365-239473 GCF_000517525.1 Limulus polyphemus
GTAACAATATCTTTAAGACTCCGTGGATTGTGCGCAAGTTTAGGATAATCTTGTAAAAATCAGGAATTAGCAATATCATTTATTTAAAAACAAAACAACCACATCAAACGTAAAAACCAAACATATATTACTTCAAAAATAGTTTATGAGACTAAAAGTTTTAATAACTGAAGAAAGAAACACAGTTTTAAATTTATATCAATTTATATTATAACGCTGAACACTCATAATTTTCTAGCAGGGTCTTATACTTACGAACTTGATTAGTGAGTAAATTTAAAGTCACGTCTACTATGATCTAGTGGTGATCATGAGTTTAATCTATTACATATTAATAAAATATGATGTTCTAAACTTTTCATTTGTATAGACTCAAGCTTATTATTTTAATAGATAATTTCCACTGTTTTCAAATAATGTTGCTGTTAATCATTTGATGCATTTAAATTGTAAAGTTTACGTCTTTAGGCTTTCTATCATTTGTTGTTGTTTTTTTATCTTGTCCCATTTATTTAATATATTGTAGGTTCTTATTGCCATGTATATAACTTTTAACTTAGTAACTTATCAAAGGGACCGCTTACACGAAAATGAGAGGACATCTTTAATTAAACAAAGTAGCTGCCGATTAAGCTTTTCTAGACGTTTTTATGGTGAATGAGTGTGATAAAATGCTTCCGAAAAATACTGCAAATATGTGGATTCCACGCTTAAGTGAGCAGAATAACACTTTAAAGTTTAAGTTGAAAATATAGCTTAAAATGTTTAGATTTATTTTGTTTTTTACTAAACAGGTTATTGCTTTATTTAGTTAAAGCTACATATTAATTTTAATTAATGAAGTTGATTTCACTTATTAACCTAGAAGTAGAACTAGTACTACTATTAGTAGTATGGACCTCAAGTTATAAGGCTTATCGGCTTTTGGAAATTAAACACATTTGTTTAAGCTATCTGTTTAACAAATTTCTTGTGAACTGTGATTATGTGAGTTCATTTCTTTGTTGGATACAGAGAAATATAGTTATAACAAATTAACATTACTGTATGAGTAATACTACAATACTAGCTCTACGAGCTAGACTAATAAAATAAATATTGCAATTAATTTTACTTCTGTAGTAGTGCTAGTGCTAGGCCTACCCGTAATTAGACTGACTTTGAGGTCTTACATTAATAATTTCATTTTTACCTTGCTTTACTAGTACTAATAGGGCTAATATTACGAATAACTAAATCAACTTACCTCGGAGTCTTTGTTAGATTAGCTCTACTACTAGTACTAGAGTTAATGTTAGATTAGCCTACCCTGTATATTTTACATAGTAAATTAGTGATTTCACAAATTTATTTTTAAAAGTTTTATCAGTTCTTTACATTGATTGTTGTAACAAGTAAAAACAAATAATTAATAATGCAATATGTGTGGACCTCTACCAGTAGTGAGGTGTATACTAACAAATCAGATATTTGACAGGTAAAAAGTTAGTGTTTCTGTAGTAATAAAGTGTAAATAAAGTAATTATTGGTGTAATTATGCGATAGAGTAACTGAAAGGATTAAGCTTTGTAACCCAGTTTTGAAAATGTGTAAGGTTGAAATAATCTTAACAGGAATGTTTGGGATTGAGATGCATGCATTAATTTATCAGAATATGAAGACTCGTGGTGTTAGTCAGTACATTACATACATGAACTAAAACGTTTTAGGCAGATATATTTTAAAGAATTGAAATTGTAATAATGAAAAAAAAAGCATATTTTTCTAAGGAAAAGATATGAAACCATCAAGCATTCTACATCTTTAAAGAAAAAGCAGTTTTTAAAACCGATGGTTCATGGCATCTACCAAGATCCCTGTACAGAAGGTAATCCTTTGTGGAGAGTTTGGAGTTGGCAAAAGTTCTCTCTTTAGAAGGTTTACAATGAACAAATTTGTCTCCAGTGCAGATCGTAGCTCTACACTAGGGCTGGACCATTCCTACAAAGTTTTTGATGTTTGTGGAAGAGAAGTTAAGGTAATTTTTATTTATTTTTGTGAACTGTATTTACATTTTTCACAAGATTATGTCACAAAGAAAAAAATTGTTTACTCATGACCATAATCTCCCATCCAAATTTTGTATCTTTCATAAACAGTACTTTAAAACAAAACTGTATCCTGCTTCTCTTTATGGGAATAAGTGGTAAGGTTCACCATAAAGTATTTGATAATAAAGTATACAAGAAAAATGCCTTTCTGTTTCAATAATGTAAAGTTGAATGTACAGTTTTGATTGGTAGGTTGGTTATTTTAGATTATCTTGCTACATAGTATTTTTGGAGGTTTAAGTATACTGTACGCTGTGAACAACCTAAGTAATCCTTATAAATGATTAATTTTGACAAAGTTGATGTTGAGTAGTTACCATTGTCACAGGATAACATTTATATTTGGGTTCACCCTCTTAATTTTAATTGTCATCCATAAGTGCAAAAGTCATTTTTCATTATGTAATAACTTCTACAAGAAGAATTGCTCAAAATTACAAGTAATAATAAATAGTTTTAGTTACGAGTAACAAGTATACTACAAAAAAGCTTCTATGACTGATCAGCCTTAGGTCATCAATTGGGTATCCTCTCTGTTAGTGGTGTTTTCAGCTCTTAACTAAGAACATCTGATGAGGTTGGGCCTTCTAAGTAAAATTACTAAGCATTTGTTAACTCTTAAATATAGTAAATAATAAGTATTTTAGAGGTAATAACTACAGAAAGCATTACTTATGTTTATAAAATTGTGCTAGAGGTTTGGAATTCATAAATCCAGATGATTTCAAAAACATTTCAGGCATTGAAAATAAAGGGCAATAGCTTAAAATATGTAAAACTTGCATGACTCCAATTAAGCAGTTTTGTTTTTCCAATAGAGTAATCAACCTATGGAACAGTTTACCTTTAGGTGGTGGTAGAAGCTTCAATGATGATTGAGCTTAATAGAAGACTTGTTGAGTATTTTAGAGATCACTGTTGAATATAACAAAGAGTTTATGTATTTTCAAGTAGGGTGCTAGTAGAAAATATGATGGCCTAGTGGAGCCAGATGTCCTCTTGTTATTTTGAAATAAAAGAAAAGCCTGTATAATCACTCCAAAGGTGGATGGAGATTATGTTTTAACTCCTGTATGTGTGTCATCAAGATTTCTTGAAAGTGGCTGAATGGACTTGATATACATTTGTCTATGATCCAACTTAAGGGCAAAGGTCAAAGCCCCAGCAGACTCATGAAGATAAAAAAAAATCTCTTTCTGTTAACTTGAGGGTTGATTTTTCACACTTTGTGCTTTATAACTTAGTCAAAAATGATCAGATTTTGATGAAACTTGGTGAACATATGTAGAATATTATTCTTCATTATCCTGCCAAAGATGGTCCATGCCTGTTGTTAACATTGGACATATGGTCACGTTTTTGTATTGTTTGAAAGCTGATTATGATCAACACTGCATGGTGGAAGTATGTGCTCTACTGAGTGCACCTATAGTTTCAGAAATGAAATCCTCTTATCATCTAGAAAACCTAAATGGTATTTCCCACTAAATCTCTAACATACCAATTAAAATAATTACATAAATTTAGTATTGTATCTTGTTTTAAACATAGAAACATTATAGTAACTTTCTCCAGCAATATTTGTTTTTAAATATTGTTATCATAACAGTTAAAGTCTTAAACATTACTGAGTTTTTTCTGATATGACAAGTATTAAGGCAGTGTAGTGTTTTTTTGTGAGAAGTGGTTTTGGCATTGATATAAAAAGTGAGGCAAAATTAAAGTGTTAGATAGTTTTCATCATACTCTATAGAACATGGCTATCTAAGGTTACCAACAGGTTGACTGTTTTACACAGTTGTTTGGTAATAAACGCATTGTGTTGGAGGTTCCATTACTGCTTTTTTTATGATCACTTATGGCACCTATTACAAGCACCTGCAAAAATAACTGTATTACTAAATATGATATATAATTTTTTTTATTCTGTGTTTTGTAGTGAATTTAGATTCAACTATATTGGTATTTAAGATAGTTTTTAACTACTGTTGATTTGGCTTTCAGCTTCAGTTGTGGGACACTGGAGGGATGGAACGAGTGGCTTCTATCACCAGTAGCTACTATAAGTTTGCAGAAGCTGCTATCTTGGTGTTTAGTTTTGACAACCCTGACTCCTTCAATATTTTGTCTCAACACTTATTGGACATTGTTACTTATGCAGAGGGTGCCAAAATCTTTTTATGTGGAAACAAGATTGATCTGAAGCATCAGATGTTTGTTACAGATACTGACATTGATGAGTTTTGTGAGCAGTGTCATAACTTAATCAGTGGTGTCTTCAAAACGTCATGCAAGACTGGGGATGGTGTTGAAGAAATGTTTGCTGACATTGCTCGTCAATTAGTGTCTACTTCAAAGACAGCAGAGGTAAAAAAAGATTCTTTCAAGTTAACTGCTCAAGATAAACCTCAGGAGTCATGCATGTGCTAGTCCTCTTGTTTTAGTCAAGCCTGGCAAACAAGAACCATTTTTATAAATTGTTTTTAGTTTTATAGAGAACAGCAGAACAGTATGAGAATTACTTAGTGCTTGGATCATAACTATCCTGACAAAAGTTAGCCCACAGATAATGGAAGTGATGAAACTTTTCTGAAATTCTATATTCTGTTAATTTTATTATGATTATATACAAAACATTTGTGAAAATATACTTTTTTTTGCTGGTTTCTTACTTGGTGGTCGTGTGCTTTAATGTATTTAGCTGAGATAAATGTAGTTTCTAAAATGTTTACTGAAGATTTCAAAATAGTAAAATAACCTCAGAGTTGCTCATCATAAAAGATAATGAGCATGAATTGAGCATACATAAGTAATTCATAATTATTAATAAGTGCACAACAGGATTATGTAATAACAAAGTGTGGGGACATGGAGAAAGTGGTGTATAGCACTATGGAAATGGGAGAGACAAGAGAAGTAATAGATTTCCTTAGTACATAAATAATTCATAATTATTAATAAGTGCACAACAGGATTATGTAATAACAAAGTGTGGGAACATGGAGAAAATGGTGTATAGCACTATAGAAATGGGAGAGACAAGAGAAGTAATAGATTTCCTTAGCGAGAGCTGAACTTGGGTGTCACAGGACATTTCAAAAGGAGTTTTTAAGATACAAATTAGCTCATAATATTAGCCAGATTAATTGGAACTTAGTTTGATATTTAGTGCATACCATTACAACCTATGCAACAAATAATTTAGAATACTTTGGTGATAGGGTGCATCCGGGGAGTTACTAATTTATTAGGAATATATCATGCAAGAGTGTAAAAGAGAGAATTCTACACATGGAGCTCAACAGAGACAGATATTAGAATACTGTTATAAAAAGGTAGATTCTTTAATGAGCTATATTTATATTCCATTGTTACTTAAATGTAGGTGTATTCAAGTATGTATAGAAGACACATCTTAAAGAGTTGAAACAATATTATCACTATATACAGCTGGTTTTTAATTGTTTTATAGCCACAATGCTTTTGGAAGCAAACAATTCACATAATTATTTAAAGTTTAAAGATATTAATGTTTAATAAATTGGTTGTTAGTACATCATTTAAATGAAATTCAATTAACAGATTATCTGTTAAAATACCTGTAATAACAAGGAGTAGGATGACTTTGTCAAAGATTAGTCACTGTACCACACTAGGTTACATTCAAACAATAGTAGATAAATGTTTATCTACCATTCTTTATTACCCATTCAAGCCATCTCCAAACATTACTACACATGAATATATTACAACAATGTAGAGTAAAATAATAAAGCATAAGATGTGGACATCATACAACCAATAACAAAATATGAAAATACTACAACATTGCAGGAAAATGATTAATCGACATTCATCATACTGTGGATTTTATGTGACTAAACAATAACAATATGTATGAAAACCACCCACCCTTCAGAAAATTACAAATTTATACCCACCCATTATTTTTCCCCTCTTAATCTCTTCTAAAATGTTAGTCACCACTACTGCCTACAGCCACTCATTCCATTAACCAACCACCCTGTTGGAAAAAAATAATACTGTCTTAACTGGATCCTAGCCTTTTTTTTTTCAAAATCTTAAACTTGTGTCCTCTCATCCTATTGTCTTTAGAATACAGCACCAAGAAATCAAAAACCTTTATCCTATTGATCTCAAAGATAATCTTGTAAACTTCAATAAGATCACCTTTTATCCATTTTTTTCTCAAGAGAAAATAAGAGATCTTTCTCCATTCTCGCATTAATTCTAATAGCCACCCTCTGATTCCTTTTTAATAAGTCAATATTCTTTCTTGGAGAAGGAGACCAAAACTGTACTCATTATTCCAAATGAGGCTAACTAGGGATTTGTATAGAGATAATTTTCTTTCTCTCTCTTTTTTATATTTTTTCAATAAATAACACAAATTTAGCTTTATCACGAGCACCAGAGCACTGACTTGCTAGCTTGTGACTTATCCACCACTATGCCAAGAGTTTTTCTCCAGTTATGCTATTCAGTTTGTTCTCATCTGTATTAAACATTGGATCCAAATTATGTGTTACCTTGCACTTAACTATAATTAAAGGTAATTTGCCATGTATCTGTCCAACTTACCAATTGATCCAAGTCATTCTGTGGTATATCTCAATATAACGTTAACATTAATGCAATAATCATAGTTTACCATAATGTGGAACATAGGACCATTAATATAATTTGCTAATTATAAGGCAATTCACCATACAGTGAAACTGACAGACATTTACAAAGATGTGAAAAAAGTATAGGGAGAAATAACACTGATCACTTTATTGTTGATGTCTCCTTCTAATCAACAATTTTAGATGCAAGTAATAAACATTATGAGGGGCTACAGCCAATACATTATTTATTTTTGTAATCAGCATTGTTGTACATGTAAGGATAGTGAGACAAATTTCCTGTATTAGAGTAAACATGAGAATATTGCTGTTTTCAAATGTGGCAAGTTACCAGGATGTGAATGTGCAGGTTTTCACATAAACAATATTTCATCTTTTATAAACACAATTTTCCATTGTTCATTTGGACAACTGACTTGATCATTTAGATAGTAAAAACTGTTTACATCTTTTTAATGCAATTTTCTGTCAGCATATTTAAATATAATCTTGTGTGTCGTGTTCTGTTGTTAATGTTTGCAGACTATATATATGTTAATTCCTACCAGTAAATAAACTTTTGTACTTGAAGCAAAGGTTAGTTCCATCTTAGCCCATAGATACACAGGGCTGAGAAATTTGTAAGATAATACTCAAACCATTTTAACTCTATTAAATTGAAAAATAATTGTATTTTTGTGTGTGTCTACTGATTTAATTAAAAATAAAATATTTGTAAATAACTCCTTAAAAAACTGGAATAATAATTAACAGAAAATATATTTTTCTAATAAATTTTATAAATGTTGCAAGGAAATAAAAGGGAAGTTTTCACTTTCAACTGATTGTAGCATTATAGTCTTATGTTAAGTAACTGTTTCTAAGTGGTGATAAGCCAAAGATAGAGGAAACACTTGCTTACTTAGCTGTGAGTGCTTAATGTACAGATAAAGAAAACAGTTTTTCACATATGAATGCGATTCATGATCTACAAATAAATAATATTCTAAAATTGTGAATCTTTTAAGGTGTATGTAACAGTCTTTTACTGAAATCAATATAAGAAAATAAATTTTCCTTGTTTCTGTATATATCTAAAGCTAATTTTCCAAACTTTAGATGTAAATTATGACTCAAGCAAAACCATTCATAAGCTTCCGTTATTCAGGAATACCTTGCTCCTTTAATATAGATTTAATCAAACAGTTGGACATTATCACGTCAGAGACCCTAAACATAGCTTTCATTAAACAATTAGCATTCGTCGTAATAGAAATCCCTAACGTAGCTTTAGTTAAGCAATTAGCCATCGTCATGTTAGAAATCCCTAACGTAGCTTTAGTTAAGCAATTAGCCATCGTCATGTTAGAAATCCCTAACATAGCTTCAGTTAAGCAATTAGCCATCGTCATGTTAGAAATCCCTAACGTAGTTTTAGTTAAGCAATTAGCCATCGTCATGTTAGAAATCCCTAACATAGCATTAGTTTAAATACAGTAATATAGGATTAGTTAAGCAAGTAGCCATCGTCATGTTAGAAATCCCTAATGTAGTTTTAGTTAAGCAATTAGCCATCGTCATGTTAGAAATCCCTAACATAGCTTTAGTTAAGCAATTAGCCATCGTCATGTTAGAAATCCCTAACATAGCATTAGTTTAAATACAGTAATATAGGATTAGTTAAGCAAGTAGCCATCGTCATGTTAGAAATCCCTAACGTAGTTTTAGTTAAGCAATTAGCCATCGTCATGTTAGAAATCCCTAACGTAGTTTTAGTTAAGCAATTAGCCATCGTCATGTTAGAAATCCCTAACATAGCATTAGTTTAAATACAGTAATATAGGATTAGTTAAGCAAGTAGCCATCACAAAAATAAAGCTCCCCAATGGCACAGCGGTATGTCTGCGGACTTACAACGCTAGAATCCGGGTTTCGATACCCGTGGTGGGTAGAGCACAGATAGCCCATTGTGTAGCTTTGTGCATAATTACAAACAAACACAAAAATAAAATAAAAAATATTGCGCATATGCAGTCCAGATGCTGCTACGTTTCTTCTTATTGAGAATATGTAGTAAAGGGTCAATAAAGAAATATTTGTAAAGAAGTGCTATCAGTCTTATTGCTATGAGTTCAGACATTCAAGAAATTCGTTGTACGTTTTTGTTTAGCATAGATTGAACGTAAGTTTTTTTTGTAGCTTTGAAACGTATAGGAGAACTGTGTGGTTGATTTACTCCACTGTAGGAGGGAACTAAGTTACCAACTACTATCGTAATTCTCATCTATGCTTTATGGACCCTTGGCTGCATAAGTGGACGGTCTCAGCATGAGACCTCAGGGCTGCCATCGAACATGGGTCCCTGAATTTTTTTCTTTTCGTCGACGAAAATAGACATCGCAGCAACAGTACTTACTAATAAAGTGAAGTGTCAATTTATAAAGGCTATATGCTTGGATGGACGACTCGCAAGAAAACAGAAGCCTCCTTTCCATCTTTGATAAGTCATCATGCAAGTTAATTATGAATGTTTAGCTACAAATCTAAACGATTGATCTACGATCATAATCCCCCGTTCAATACTCGAAGTTTTCTTAAATAGATGTTAAAACATTCAGTTCATGTGTGTAATTGAGTAGAAAGTATACGAGAATTGTACACTAACTGAAGTGTACTAGACATGTATGAAAGGTGATTTAATTTTGGCAATCCAGTATTATATAATCCATACATGTTTCATTTTGTGTTCTTCCTAAATATCAAAGGTTATCGAGCTGTCAGCTTATCGGTGGAATTTGCACTTGGATAAGTTTGAAAAACACAACCCAAAATGTAAGATGGTGATACTGTTATTTTTGTATGTATAAATTTTGGTAAGATATATTTGTAAAGAATAGAATTTCCATACAACACATATATGTAAATTCTAGATCAAAAACAGAAAGTAGTAACTTAAAACAGAAAATAACCTCCTTATGTACTCTCAAATTTTGAGAGAGAGAATGTCATGAATGTACATTTAGCTTTGTGCATCTTTATATAAAGTGAAAGAATAGATAAATACGTTTTTTAATGACTATTAAGTTCAGTGACATACAAAATCTATTCTTCATTACAGTGATTTGTATATTATACTGGTGATTGAAAAGGGTTTAAAAACCCCATTAATGTTATAAGAGGTCTAACTATATTTATTTGATTTGCTAACCCGAGCTGTGCTGATGAGCCTTGAATAGGCGAAACTGCAGTCCACAGCAGAGGGTACAGCCAAACAAAGAAAGCATTAGGCTTTTATGTCACAGATTCTTATTTCAATCTCACCTTTGGTGAGAAAGAAAATAAACCTGTGACATATATATATGTAATCATAAAACCAAATTCATACTAACTTTCCCACTTATTGAAAAATTAAAATATTTTATCGAATAAACCTCATGTCGTTACTGCAGTGACTGTTGTAAATAGTTGAGTTTGAGCTAATCTCACATCACAATAAAATTCTATAAGTCAAAGAGTGTAAATAAAATTTTCAGCATTTATCATAATAACCAAAATATACAGTGATAAAATATCCAGCTAAAATGTGGACACATTGTCTTAGCCAGTATTTGGTCGTGTTGTTGTTCGTGACTTGGGAGGGTCAGGTGCTATCTAGACCTTCCCTCATTGAGTATATTGTTAACTGATAAATACTATGCCATTAATTCCCGAGAATATTGCACAAATGTTTACACTAATCTTTTTACCCTCTTCAGGGCCACGTCCATGAATTTTATCCCCCAGTGGAACAGCAGTATGTCCGCAGACTTACAACGTTAGAAACCAGGTTCTGATATCCGTGGTGGGCAGAGTACATATAGCCCATTGTGTAGCTTTCTGCTTAATTACAAACAAACAGACCATGAATTTTAAGCTTATAGCATTTAGTGCTATTCACGATTTCACTTAGTTTGATCACATAACATTCCACAAACAGTTCATTCACTGTTTACTAGATCAATTTATCAGGTGCGTATTTCACATAAATACTCTATAAATACACTTTTACTACGTTAATGTAGGTGATATTGTAAGATCTGATTATAGGTGACTTGTTTAGTACACTACCCTGGATATTGTTGTATTGTGTCTTGAAGTTTTAGGTAAGGAAAGAACTTGTGAATGTCTAAATTATTTAAAGCATTATAGGCGTCGAATGTTTCTTGGCTATTTCAAAAAGTAGAGTAATACTATCTTGCTGATTTATGGGGTTTTAGTATTCTTTGATGAAATGGATTAATGTGTTTTTGACTGCTTCATATAGGGTTGTTTTCTGTATTTTTAGGTAATGTTACTGGTGTTTTTAGTATGTCTGGGTACAGGATATTCGTCAGTTGAGCATTCGTTTGGTTTGTAATTATGTCAGATTGCTGTTCAGTAATTCTTTTCAATTGTGACTGTGTTTGTTTATCTAGATGGGGTATTTGTTTACTGTGTACAACGTGGATCTTAGTTTTATCGTCGTTTGGTCGTTGTGTGTGATCTGAGAGGGTTAGGTTCACTTTGGACCTCTTTCTCTTTCTTTTATAGCTGTTTATGAACTTCAAATGCTATATGGTTATTCAAGAAATTGATGATCACTGGTGTAAAACACTGCATTTGTTTCCCTCTTCAGGGCCAAATCCATGAATAAACTATCTATATCATTTAATGTTATCTTACTATTTTTCTTAATTTAGTTGTATATACTTACAAACAGTTTCATATAAATATTTCACATCATTTGTTCATATATACTTGTAAACACTTCCACAGCAAAATATAATTTTTTTCACTTGAGATAATTGCCAATTCGCGTATTTCACATGTATAAACCCTTTTAAATACACAAATGATGTTTAAATCTAAGCGATAATACAATGCGGAGAATAAAGATATTACTTCTGTTTAAGTTTCCTGATCTTTTAATACAATGCGGAGAATAAAGATATTACTTCTGTGTAGTTTCCTGCTCTTTCCTCATTCACACCATTTAACTTCCGGTTTATACTAGGGTTAGAATAAGCGCTTAAGCCTAAATTAAAGAAGTATTTCACAATTAAAATATTTTTAGGATATTTCTTACTTCTCGATGTAGCATATAGTTTTCAGTAGAAGCAAAATTCAAAATTACTATTAAATTTCACGCATTAAATGTACTAAATTCAGGCAGTAAAAATCTTGACCACATCTCTACTGTGGCTGCTTTCAACAAGAAGTGACGCAACTACTTTGCCATTTCTGCTAAGTTTCTCGACTCGACTGTTACACCTCCTCACTTTCGATCCACTTCCCCTGTCTTACTACATTTTTTTTGGAAAATGAACGCCACTGAATATCCTTGCAGATATTTTGCTAATTTTTAGCAAATGTTTGTGTCCGCGTTTTAAAGAAAAAAAA
The DNA here is from genome assembly GCF_000517525.1 of Limulus polyphemus. Classification (NCBI taxonomy): domain Eukaryota; kingdom Metazoa; phylum Arthropoda; class Merostomata; order Xiphosura; family Limulidae; genus Limulus; species Limulus polyphemus. Next base: position 236,502 of record NW_013666757.1, read on the forward strand.
ACAACAAAAAAACGGAGGAGTGCAATCTCTTTAAAATATCCTGCAAAATTTAAAGGTAAGACATTTAAAGTCCATTACAAGAGCTTACACAACTTTGCAAAACTTTGCCTTAACTCTTTTTGGGTATGTTGGGGTATGTCTGACGACAAATCACAACTGACCTACATAATATGTGTTAAAGAGCATCACTCTTTAGTGAGTGATAATAATAAGAAAACAACACATGTTATAGTAATTAGTAACGAATTTATTGCTCTTCATTGGAGGTACAAACCAACAACTTTCTGTCGGCTTTCATCACTGCTCACAATCTTCTGAAATTGTACCATACACTTGAGAAGTTAGCTTTATTTGTATTATAATATGATACAGATATTATAATTTACATTTCAGACGAATCTAACGATTATCTCGTTGAATTTACAAACGAGCGTGATGGTCATTACATCACATCATTGGTTAGTGGTGGTCCCAAGAACTATGAACGTCTTCGTGACGATGGAGGGTTTACCCTCAATTTTATCAACAGTGTAAAACTAAACATCACCAATGAAGAACAAGGTAATAGAAATATTTAACATTTTTCAGCATCCCATTACAGTGACAAGTCCGAAGAAAACGTATAGAGATTTAAAGACCCAGATCATTTTCAACAAGGAATAAAACAAGAATTATTGTTCAGTTTACACCAGACGATATATCCTTCCAGACTTTAATACTCTGCCATAGTCTATGGTCTGAAAAGAGGACATATGCAGAGCCTTGGAGGAGAAGATCCCAAGTATGCTCAAACATGATTTTACAGGTTCAACATGATCTATATAATGCGATTACTCTTTCATTTATTTCACATTAGAGCTTGAGATAGATAACTATCTACAACACTCTTTTACATATTTAGTGTCAGGTCCAACAGGAAGTGGTAAATCATAGTTTGTAAGCAAAGTTTTGACCTATCATCGTGAAGTTATCTATCCTATTACCGAAAATATCATGTGGTTTTATGGTGAATTTCAACCCCTGTATACTAAATTAATGCAAAATATTCCTAACATTCAATTTTTTGAAAGATCGTCTGAAAAATTATATGATTATTTACAGTCTGACTGTCTGATGAATCAAATCTTTTTATCGTTGATGATCTTATGAGTGAAAGTGAAGAAAATAAAGGAGTGTCTCAACTTTTTACACGTGGAAGTCACCATTTGAATTTATCAGTGTTTTATATTGTACAGAATCTATTTCATCAGGGTAGAGAAATGTGTAATATTAGTTTAAAATCTCAATACATTATATTGTTCAAAAATGTCAGAGTCAAATCTCAGTTAAATGTTTTAGCGAGACAAATGTTTCCAATACGTGTCAAATATTTTGAAGAAGCTTATCAAGCTGCAATGGGCGAACAGTTTGGTTACTTATTTATCGATTTGAAATCGCAAAAGCCAGAGCAATTCCACCTCAGGACAGGACTATTTCCTGAAGATAAGTTATAGTGTAGATGCCAAACAAAGAAAGATAAAACTGATGTTTCACTGAATATATATACTCATTTATTATCATGACTGCGCCGTGATAGAACTAAAAGGATTTTATCTAAAGGTCAGATCATATGTAATTAAACAACAAGCATTCAAGCGTTTAATCACTGGATGTATGGGTGTGTTTTTATTTAAACAACCGTTTTCGAGCGGATGTCTTTCAGATACAGATGGTCGCCAGTGTGAATTGGTGACCTACTGCTTTCATCATATCCCATGAAAAAGGGCCTGGCATGGCCAGGTGGTTAGGGCGCTACGAATCGCTGGTTCGAATTCCCGTCCCACCAAACGTGCTCGCCCTTGCAAGCGTGAGGGCGTTATAAGGGGACGGTAAATCACACTATTCGTTGGTAAAATAGTAGCCCAAGAGTTGGCGGTGGATGGTGATAACTAGCTGCATTCCCTCTAGTCTTTCATTGCTAAGTTAGATAATGTGAGCACAGATAACCCTCATGTAGCTTTGCGCGAAATTCAAAGCAAACCAAACCCCTGGAAGAGTGGAAATATCGACTATTCCTACCTGTGGAGTGTGTTTAGAATGCCGAGAGAGAACTTTACCACTATTTACACAAAGGGTAGAGAGAAAACCGAGATATTGAAAGTCTGCTGAAAATTCCTTGTTATAATCTGGAAATTTTTGGATGCCCCAAATTTAATCGATTTTATCCTATCTGTTTCATATTAACAATTATTATCACTGTATTGTGAAAAAAAGTATATGTTATATCTAAATGGATGTATAAATATACAGTATTGTATGTTGTACTTACAATCTCTTGTCATTTACTCATCATAACACTTAGAATTAAACAACATCAAGAGTTGCTCCGTGCATTACCTAAAGCCACACGAAACCAGATTAAAGGAATAATTGCCCGAGCTAAAATGAATTTATCGTGTGTATTTATGAATGTGCTTTAAATGTTTTAAAAGTTAACGTTCCCATGGCGAACATACAAAAGCAGAAACTTAGACGATACAGGTCATTATTGAGAGAGTTGGCTGTCAAGAAAGCATCAGTTAAACAGAAATAAAACTAATAATGGCTGGAGACGGCTTGAATGGGTAATGAAGAAAAACTTTAATATAACTTTAACATAACAGCAAATGTACAACGTTTCGACTAGATTTTGTCACCAGTTTCTGTACCTGATGATGATAAAACCTTGTCGAAACGTTGTACATTTGTTGTTATGTTAAACTTATATTAAAGTTTATCTTCATTACCCATTCAAGCCGTCTCCAAGCATTATTAGTCTCAAAGTGGGTTCCTCGTCATCGAATATACAGTAGTGTGTTGTCTGTCTGTCAGTCAGTCAGTCAGTAGACACTAAAATGACGTCACATAAGGGACGCTTAACGTTGCAATTTGTACTGCTGTGGCGTCAGTAAAACGTGCGCATGCCACGAATCACTAGAAGAATTATGCACTCT
>NW_013666757.1:240309-247412 GCF_000517525.1 Limulus polyphemus
CGTCTTTAGAACCTTTATTTCGGCGTCAATGAAATAACTGGATTATTCATATTAGAAGACAAAAGTTTATTTTTAAATTGTTAATATTTTTTGATTTAGGTATATCCAACATGTGCTGTCATTTCGATCGCCATGAAGTTCAAGGTTACGCCACCTACCGTGAATTAACCACAGTATAAAACACGTACACTGTCGGAGCATTTCCTAAATCCGACAAAGAGCCTATGTTTACTTCCATTTCATACAGTCGAAAAGTGAGTGCGAATATAAATGATGGAGCTTTTGTAACACTTGATCCTTTACTATTAGTACTACATGGATCACATGATAACAAAGCCTGCTATAGCTCGGCTCCATATACGCTTGACATGCATGGCAGATTTTATTCATTCTATGTTTCGATACCCGTGGTTGGCAGAGCATCGATAGTCCATTGTGTAGCCTTGTGCTTAGCTCTATCTTTACGCAGATATTATGGAACCTAGTATTTTTTATGATGCGTATATACCACTAATATGAATTGTTCAAGTTAAAGGTCAAGATGAAGACACGATCACGGAAACATTTACAAATCCTCATTACAGACCCATTTCTAAACAAAGTTTTCAGACTATTGAGATCAATATAAAGGATGACATGGGTCAATCCATCCCATTCGAACAAGGGAGAGTCGTCATAACTCTTCATTTTCGTTGTCTGTGACATATGAGAGTACCTTACTATCACAAACCAGATGTCTATGACGTGTATTACGGTTAGCAAGTGGAAAATGGTTTACCCTATTATGTTGGTAGTTAGTGGCAACAGGGACACTGATTGGGAGATGTTTTGAGTAACTTGTTTCGTTCGGCTATAACACTTAGGAAAAAGAAGAGCATTAGCTTTAGGAAAACAAGCTGTTCGGTCAGACATAAATTTAGTATCAGATGTCATATAAGGAAACCTTTTGTTGATGCTGGAAAGCAATGATCAATACAAGGTGCTAAGAACCTGGCTCAAGATATCAAACAGATTGTTGAACCCAATAAAAAGAAGAAACAGAAAGGTCTCATTTTCAGAATCACTAAAACCAAGATACAAAGAACGTCAAATCCAGACTCTTTTGACAAGTCATCATGACCCTTCTACCATATGAAAAGTCCTGTCAGTGTACAAAGTCTGAGCTAAACATATTTTCTCTCTCTCACACACAAACCGTGATTGATGAGGGTCTGTGGACCGAATATTATCCTCTATTTTCCGTGACTGACAAAGAACCAGAAATGTTGCTAGGCGCTGGCACATGAGACACATGCTTCGATTCTACTTGAGAGTGCTCCGAATCCCCAGTTGATGTCTTGAAAAATCAGAATGGAAAACCATAATCGATATCATACTTAAACGCAGAAAATTTTCGTGCCTATGGGTCCCAAGCCCCGAATCTTTAAATCACCTAGCAATGCCTCTGCAAAGGACCCATCAGTTTTTGTATATCAGGTTTGGGAGATGAATACCTAGATCTGGCAAACTCATACTTTCAAACCGGAAGATGAGTACCTAGATCTGGCCCAATCATACCTTCAAACCGGGAGATGAGTACCTAGATCTGGCACAATCATATCTTCAAACCGGGAGATGAATACCTAGATCTGGCACAATCATATCTTCAAACCGGACAATGAGTACCTAGATCTGGCACAATCATACCTTCAAACCAGGAGATGAATACCTAGATATTGGACAATCATACCTTCAAACTAGGAGATGAATACCTAGATCTGGGACAACCATACCTTCAAACCGAGAGATGAATACCTAGATCTGGTACAATCATATCTTCAAACCGGGAGATGAATACCTAGATATTGGACAATCATATCTTCAAACTAGATGGAACCAATACTAAAAAGGCCGAAGATAACTCTGCTCCTGTCAGTTTGTTTCTTTATTCTCAATTTTCTAAGTTAACGTATATCTAAATGACGAGCTCATTGTTTCATCTCACATCCATTACGCGTATAAGGTGTACATAGAAATTTTACTCAGTTATAGTAGAGAAAATAAAAGAAACCATTTGACATCGTCTATGTGTATAAAGGATATTTTGAGTAGTTTTGACGATCTCGACTTTAATGATGGTGAAAATGAAGGAGACTTACATGCAGATACATGCGTGTTCAAACTGTGAACATAATCGGCCATCTACATTCGGACATGTTTTTGCAGAAAAAATCCTTGTCTAATGGTGTAAGTTTAAAACTCTCGCTCATATCAATTAAAGGTTCATTTTGTATTATATCAAATGATGAATCACGATTCAAAGTTGTTCTACAAAACCTTCCTACTTATGCTAGAAAAGTCAAGATCAGCCAGTCAGTTGTATGCTAAACCCTTCCAGAAAGGAACGGCTAAATATTCCTTGAAATATATATATATATAGTGTGCAAATCGTTTTCAGTTCCTCAGAGAAACTTACAAGCATCTACCGATAATGCGTATTTAAGTCAAGATCCTGCTCATCTTGTTACATGATGTATTGATAATAATGCATTTAACGAATCTCACTTACAAACATTCCAAACATTACAGTATCAATTTCGTGGCAATCAATGTAGGTGGGAGACATATTCCTGCTCGACCTTTACCGCTCGATTTTGATAGTAAACTGTACACACAAAGTTACGAAACGTTATTTAGGGGGATGGGTAAACAATTTCAAAGTAAAGGAAATGACATAGGATATGATGAATACTCGGGGTGGGTGGGGGGATACATACTCTTTGATATGATACCCGGTCTATCTGCTGGAGAGTCATATTTTAACTTGTTGAAACAGGTAAATTTATGAACTGAGATACATTTTGGTATTGCCTTACACAACACTATGTATGTTCTGGCCTATACAGAATTCCAGTCAATCTTAGAAATTGTCCAGTTTAAAAATATTATAACTGAGGACAAAGAAGCTATGAACACAATAAAAGTTTATTTGATACTCTCACAAGATTTGTATATGCGAAAGAAGCTTGGTGTGTTTCTCAGTGATCAGTTACCTGACCATCCAGAAAATCAACCATACATCATCAATTTGGATCCAAGTTATATCCTTGGTAGTCACTTGGTCTGAGTTGACTTTGGTCGAGATGAGAAAGGAGAATATTTTGACCTGTTAGAAATGCCTCCATATAACCTCAACATAAGAAAATTCAGTGAGAAGAACTGTTGAACGTGAACTTACAATAAAAAAAAGTACTGTAAGGACCATATTCGTCTCTGAGTGGACACTATTGTACATATTATGCACATTATCGTTGTCAACAAGTGTTAAAACAAAAACTGACATCTAAATTTGGATCCCACAAAGATGTTAATGATATGTTTGTGAATAATTTTGTTGCAAAACGTTTCCATGTAAATACGTCCTTAATAGATGCGTCCTTTTATGTAGATTAGATTAACGTTTCCATGTAAATACGTCCTTAATAGGCGTGTCTTTTTATGTAGATCAAGTTAACGTTTCCATGTAAATACGTCCTTAATAGACGTACCTTTTTATGTACATCAGGTTAACGTTTTCATGTAAATACGTCCTTAATAGATGTGCCTTTTTATGTAGATCAGATTAACGTTTCCATGTAAATACGTACTTAATAGATGTGCCTTTTTATGTAGATCAGGTTAACGTTTCCATGTAAATACGTCCTTAATAGGCGTGTCTTTTTATGTAGATCAGGTTAACGTTTCCATGTAAATACGTCCTTAATAGATGTACCTTTTTATGTACATCAGGTTAACGTTTCCATGTAAATACGTCCTTAATAGATGTGCCTTTTTATGTAGATCAGATTAACGTTTCCATGTAAATACGTACTTAATAGATGTGCCTTTTTATGTAGATCAGATTAACGTTTCCATGTAAATACGTCCTTAATAGATGTGCCTTTTTATGTAGATCAGATTAACGTTTCCATGTAAATACGTCCTTAATAGATGTGCCTTTTTATGCAGATCAGATTAACGTTTCCATGTAAATACGTACTTAATAGATGTGCCTTTTTATGCAGATCAGGTTGTAAAATATCTGTTGTGAGAAAATAACGAAGTGTCCAAAATGTATCAAGAACATTTTTACTGTCAACAACAGTTGTGCTAAACGTTTTACATACAATGAATCGATATTTAACCCATTAACTGCTGCTTCGCCGTATAGGGTACGGTACGCCTCCAGAAGTTGAATGCGAGTGTGCTGTATACAGTGTACGGCTCGCAAAAATTCCGCGTGCTCTTAAAGCAGCCGCAGTCAAAGAGTTAATGCTATTTATCTCAAACTATTTCTGTCATTCTGTCTTTCCACAATACGGAATGTAGACCATTTTTCATAACACTATAGTGTGAAAACCTTTCATGTTTTAAAGTTTGTTGATTTTTAAGAGCTCGCAATTTTACAAAAAAAAAAACAAATTTGGAAAAAAACCAAGAAGAAGAAGAACAACAACAACAAAAAAAAAACGAAAAAAATTCTAATATTTTATAAAAGCATCTATAGTTGACCAAACAAAGATAACATGTTCAATATTTACCTGTCCCTCCCATCACTTCGGTTTATCTCGTCTGCCATGATTCGTTTGTTGGATTTAGCGTAAAAGCAACACAAGGGGTATCTACGATAACCGTTCCTAATTTTGAATTGACAGATGGGAGTAAAAGCACCTTGTCAACGTTTGGGCTATTGTTGTCATCATACCGAAAAGTGAGATTTGACTACTACTCTTATAATACACTCACGGTCCTAAAGTGCGGAGCGCGGTGTATATTTTGTTGTTGTTTTTGGCGGTAAGAAGGCGTGAATCCCAGCTTCACAGCTTGGCCCACTAACCAGTGGGACTTGTTTAGGCTGTCTATTTTGGAATCATATTTATAACGTGAACATTGTGAACAACGTATAACTTGTGTTGTTTTTATCTCTTCCAACGGACTAGCTCCGTCAGTGGCACAGCGATATGTCTGCGGACTTACAACGCTAGAAACCGTGTTTCGATACCCGTGGTGGGCAGAGCACAGATAGCCCTTTGTGTGGCTTTGTGCTTAACTACAAATAACCCTACGAACTAACCAATTCGTCTACGACTAATGGTGATTTACTTGAGATATATTCAAAATCGTTAAACGAATGTACATTGGTAAAAAAGGTACCTTGTTTCTTTCAGAGCATATTAACTTTTTCCCTCACAAACGAACAAATCTTGCCCATTAAACATGTAAGCTCAAAACAACGTCGTTCGGAGGTACTTATAGTGTGTGTAGAGGATAGCCCAAAAGTTAGTTGTCTCGTACTCAAACTCTTTCTCCGTGATGAATTCAAATTCGGTGACGAGGAACCCACTTTGAGACTAATAATGGCTGGAGACGGCTTGAATGGGTAATGAAGCCATTATTAAACTCTTTCTCCGTATATAACGTTTGGTTTGCAATACAAAACTCACTGATCCTTTGCTATTCTGCGAGCCATACTTATATATTTTACACATATAACAGCACATTATTCTGAAGTAGATGAAAAATAAAAAAAGAGCATTATGCTGCTCTTGGTTAACTAACCCTTTAGGTACCCTGATTTAGTTAGATATCTGCCCCCCTCTTCCCATCAGATGAATATATGTATGAACACCCAAAGAAGCATACATTACATATGATTGTTTACACCCATACATATATATATAGATAGAAAGTCCCATCTTGGGATGAACCATTGCTTTATTTCTGCTGGGTCTGAGATCCGGAAATTGTTTTGGATTTTATTTTTAAATCTAAAGACGGAAACACTATAATTAATTTAACACTGCCTTGGTTGCGTTGCAAATTGACATTTGATTGACTTAGTTAACTACATTACTCCATTTCAAATAATAGCCCCAGTAAAACGTTTAGATTGTTTTTCAGAACTCAAAATCCTAACCTATATCCTATATATCCTAACCTCTTCAGACGACAGGTTTGTTGCATAAATCAATGAACGGGTATCATTGAAACAACACCCCAACAACTTTGGCTGACATATTGTTAAGCTTTCTTCTTTACTTCCACTCATACTTTTTAAGGATTGCTTTCCTGCTTCAACATCCTTGAATGAATCAAAGGCGTTCTATATTGAAGAATGGTTTAATATTCCCGTTAAAAACCAAACAGAAATATTGCTAGGTTGGAAGATCCTGATGTAGCCGATGAACCAATATCGTATTAAACCTTTCTTAACAAGTGCTTCCATTTTTTCATTTCTTTTTTTTTGTCTAGTCCTTTGGTATGTTACGATTACAGATGAGACTAGAACATTACGGATAAATTCCATTTTATAGGATGAGTAGTTTAATTCCATAACGGTTCTTATCAGTTATATACTGCAGTTCGTACATATAAAAACGTCAAACTATTCATGATTCTGTAAAGAAGCATTTTTGTAAAAATGCACGACAGTCGCGTGGTAGTTGTATAACTCAACTATATCATTACCAATATAAAATACAGACAGGAGCTCAAGTAACGATTATTTGACATTCAGATACCATCTGGGGCATACAGTAAGTCTCAAGACTCATAACGCTAAAAACAGGGTTTTGATACCCATGGTGAGAAACACATATACAGCCCATTGTGTAGCTTTGTGCTTAATAACAACCAAAACAAAAAACTTGGGTTTATAATAATTATTATATGCAGTCACAAACAAGAAAACTATGGATATTGTAAAAGAAAGGTGTGTTGGAGTGGATGATGTCCCTACCTCCTCATACAAGGTATCGGAACATTGCTTCGAATCGTTCCAGGATAAAATACTACTGCCTCTGTAGCAAGATAGTAGAAAGTTCCCGTACAGTAATATTTAAGATAATTTAATAAGCTTCCCTGTGCTGTGAAAGTATAAAACTAGGTCTTTTAGTTTAGTAGAAAAATTATCCGCCGTTTTTTGAAACTTACTGCAATACACAGTGTTACTTTGAATTATTTCCGAGAGCTACCATTACCAAGTCTTCGAAGTTGGTGTTCTGAAACTGGCTAGGTTGTATCCTTTCGGATATACTGTTACGTATCTGCTTGTTTGTTAATTTCCCGTAGAAATTCTTTCCGAG
>NW_013666757.1:248275-252262 GCF_000517525.1 Limulus polyphemus
CTTCCGCTGTCGTAACAATACTATATTTATTTATTTCTGAATTTATGTTCTTCCAGTTCGAGAATAATTGTTTATTTAAAAATGTCACATACAAAACTGAGAAAGATATTATTGGTAAAGTGTTTCGTTACTGAAGTGATTGCCAATAAAAAATATAACATTCACAATGAAACTAGTAAAGAGCGAGATAGTAATGTAATAGATGATTATACTCTCGGCTCCCGCCTAGTTTCTTTTTCGGATTCAGTGGGTATGACGTATGCTCCTTGTGGATATTTTTTTATGGTTGAATTAAATATAAACAGGGACGTTACTGACATCAATAAATGGTTGGAAACGGGAAGTTGCAAATCATATCGCAACTAGTTCAACCGTAACTTAATACACAGTCATTTATGTCACTATGAATCAAGGCCGTTCCTCTTAAGTTTCTTAGGCTTAGTGTGTTTATATAACTGAAACATAACGTTAATCTTAATTTACTGTATATCACTTTTTCACGTTGAATATAGATGATACATATTACAGAAGTCTATTAAGTTCTCTTTTATTTTGTTTCATTTACCGGTTTCACGGATTAACAATTAGAAAGTGGCTTCGTGATAATCTAATGGCCAAGTGTTATAATTAACCTTTTAGTTTGTTTCACGCGGGATGTTTTTAACAAGTGACCGTTTTACCTCCGAACCTACAGAGAAATATGTATATATATATAATAGAGTTAGAACGTGAATGTACGCGAACAAATACAGCTAAGTGGACTCCATTTTAACATTATAACGATAAAATTCAAATTAAAGTAAAAAAGTCACACTACCTAGTTCGCGAGTTACGCATACTGTAAGTGAGCTTGATTACAAGTTCAAATCTTTGGTTTCTATAACAACACTGTGCAACGTCACTACTGATAAAACTTACAATATGTAGCACTTTCCACGTACATTTTGTAATCTTGTGTCTTCGTTACAAGTATAGACAAAATTACAGCATGATAATGTCTTCACGTTGACGTCAGATCGTTCGGAGGCACAATTTCAGTCACCGCAAGTGTCGTTAACCATGATGATGGAATAGTGCATATCGACGATTGAGGTATTGTGTTACTGCTAAAGCTCTAACTTGATTCAATAATCATCTTAAGACTGTGTCTGTCTTTCGGTGTTTTACTTTGGTTGGGCATAAAATCTATTTCTGGTGAATGCTTTACTTGTGTATAGCTGGTTTGTTTGTGCAGTATCATAGTGACAAGTTAGTTCCTATTGGGAAGCGTAACTGTATTCTTGGGTGTACAAATCTTCTAAGGAAAGCAAGGGTTTGTATTTTTTACTTTATTGTGAGGTAATTACTAGTGCTAACGATGTTGTTGGTATTTTTTACTTTATTGTGAGGTAATTACTAGTGCTAACGATGTTGTTGGTATTTTTTACTTTATTGTGAGGTAATTACTAGTGCTAACGATGTTGTTGGTATTTTTTACTTTATTGTGAGGTAATTACTAGTGCTAACGATGTTGTTGGTATTTTTCCTTGTTCTGGTGACAACTGAAACGTGTTGTTGGTATTTTCCTTTGTTCTGGTGACAAATAAATGAAACGTGTTGTTGGTATTTTTCCGTGTTCTGGTGACAATTGAAAAGTGCTGTTGGTATTTTTCCTTGTTCTGGTGACAACTGAAAAGTGCTGTTGTAATTTTTTCTTGTTCTGGCGACAACTAAAACGTGTTGTTTGTATTTTTCCTTGTTCTGGTGACAACTGAAAAGTGCTGTTTTAATTTTTTCTTGTTCTGGCGACAACTAAAAGGTGTTGTTGGTATTTTCCCTTGTTCTGGTGACAACTGAAAAGTGCTGTTGGTATTTTGTCTTGTTCTGGCGACAACTAAAACGTGGTGTTGGTATTTTTCCTTGTTCTGGTGACAACTGAAAAGTGCTGTTGGTATTTTTTTTTCTTGATTGTTGGTTATTCCATAGTAACTACTTAAACTATGTTGATTATATCTACCTTCATATTGTGGTAGTTCCCAGTGGTCTCTGAAGTGTATCCAAATATTTAGTTTCTTGCCTTGGTTATGTGGCGGCTCCCTCTCTTGGTAACATGTGAAACTGTACTGCTTTGGCTAAATTAGAGTGAAATTATTAGAAGCAAGGCTATATATTTGGTGTTTTACTTTGGTTGTGAGATATTTTCTTATGAGTGAGATATTGTTGCCTTGATTTAATGAATAATTTAAGGTGTCACGTCGCTTATAAGATAATTTTGGAATAACTCGAATTTAGTGGCTAATTGACCATGTTTAAAAATATCGACGGTGCTAAAGGTTTCCATGATTAACATTTACTGGATAATTAGAAATATTACTATTAAAAGGTGCGTTTAAATGACCACACATTTATTTTACTTTACTGTCGTAGAATGTAAATCTCACAAATTTTAAGAATCTGTATTATTACTCGTTCTTTACCCTTCAAATTACTTACTTGTTTTTATGCTGTTCACCATCGATGGAGCTCCACACATTGTTAAGTAATTTTATTATTTTTTATTAAAACACCCACTTTCCACTGTCGTAGAATGTAAATCTCGCAAATTTTAAAAAATCTGTATTATTACTCCTTCTTTACCCTTCAAATTACTTACTTGTTTTTATGCTGTTCACCATCGATGGAGCTCCACACACATTGTTGAGTAATTTTATAATATTTTGTTAAAACAGCCACTTTCCAAGAAAATACCAAAAATACTAGTATTGATCACATAAGTAATTCTACAATCAAAACAAAACGGAGCTCCAGGTGGCACGACATACGTGTTTCCAAGCATGAAGTGTAAGGCAATCTAAACTTGGCACATAAGTTTATTTATTTTTTGTTCTCAACTGACACTGTTTCAACAGTGGTGACATTATCCATATGAGTCTGACAAGAGATATTTTTTTTATATTGACACGAATGATAGGAGTCAGTTATATTTGTTCTTTTACATGATAACTAAGAAATGGATAAGAATCAAATCACCAAGCATAGTTAATGTATTGTAATATAGATACATTTAATGTCCAAAGGGCGAATTTCAAGGTAAGAACGTTGGTTTTATATATGTCTTTGTTTCGTTCATGCAATAACTGAAACATATATGAAATAAGAATTATTAGTCTGATACATATAATCCGTCCTTCAATTCCCTTCAAAGAAATTTGATTTTGAGGTTAGATTAAAGTTCAAGGTCATTAAAATGATTTTGATAACATTTAATTTTCCGGTTTCTGGGAAGAGATTAGTTAATGCTTGGATCATCTGCTGCTTTTGTTTGCTTATTTCTTTCAGAATTTTCTACGAAGCTACGTAAGAGTTATCTGTATATAGTCTTCCCTAATGCTGAGCTTCAGACAAGAGGGAAGGAAGCTAGTCAGTAACGCCCACCGCCAACTCTTGTGTAAATGAAAAGTGGGATTTTACCGTTATTCTTATAGAGCATTCATAGCTCCAGAATGTGGCACGCGATTCCGCAGCAGTGGGCTGTGAACCACAACCCTCGGATTCACATTCCGAGCACACTAATCACTAGTCCGGCCTCTCATCTAACATGCATACATTGGGTAATATGCTTGGTTTCTTTATCAATGTATAATTTATCTATACTTTCAGAATAAAGTCTCAGTAAGGCTAAGACACTTATGCATATATATGAAATGAATTGTAAATTTTCGTTGAAATCTTTTTTACATGCGTATTTTACAGGTTTCTACGGTCACATTTTATTTATTTGAAGAGTATCGTGTCACTAAGGGTAAAAATATTCCGCCACATTTTACTGAGGAATGAAATATCAGCAGGAAGAAAAGAAGCGTGGTTCAGTTTGTTTGTTTAATTTTAAGCGCAAAGCTAAACAATGGGCTATCTGCACTGTGGCCAGAGCGAGTACCGAACCCAAATTTTGACGTTTTAAGTCCTCAAGCTTACTGCTAGTCCACTTTGGGGCTTGTGTTTCAGATG
>NW_013666757.1:253262-255794 GCF_000517525.1 Limulus polyphemus
CAAACAATTCGTAAAATATTCAACTTTGCTGATGGATCCGTAATTATACAACTAAATATACTTAGTATGATGAAAAGTGTAATGAATTATTAATATACTTATATAACTTGAGATATAAACCAAATTCTGACATCTGAATTTTTGGGCAAGATATTGGAAACTGTAAATTAATAAATTATAATGAGTAATATGAATGTTATCCAATTATGAAATGTGGTGGAACTATTGTTTATATGACCTATCATATAATAGCTCGGAAACAAAAGGTAAATATTAAAACAGCAGAAGGTATTGGGCAGTGGCGGCGCTAGGCATAAACAGATAAAACAATTGCTTAGAGCTTTTAGCAGCGTAAGGAATCTCCGATGCACAGATTGTTTTATTATTATTTTCATCTTAATTTTGATTTTACCTGTTTTAGTATTGTACTCATTTGGAAAAACAAAAGTGTTTTCAATGAAAATCGTACAGAAACACGCCACGTAACGGGCGTTTAAAAATTACAGCAGCAAGACATATCTCAGTCAGGCACATTGCATTGCGCATGCAATGATTCATTGCTATCACGCGCACGATTAGAGAAAGGTACAGGTGCAGCGGTGTCAGTATGTGAGTATAAATAATTTTTTAACAAGTGTATTAGCATGTGTTGCGTTGTTTATTTTTTGTTTGAGGAAATAATGTAGTGGGTCATATTGAAAGTTTATCTTTTAAACAGAAGTGTAAATATTTAGTTATGAATGTGTTGCTTCTATAGGAGATATAAGTATCATTAATATAATTACCAGTAAAGTTGTTTAGTGAACGAATATCTTCAGTCAATGAGCGGCTTTGTTTTTAAAAGTTACGTAAGTCTCGGTACAAGAGTAAATGACTATACGCCATTTTCTGTTTATTACACATGTTTGTACGAACTGACTCTGTTTATCTATCTTGGACAGTGGTTGTAAGACTGAAACTAACTGACTACTATCATACAGCACTTGTAATACATCTCCAAGCTAGATATAAACAAATTTACTGTAAATAGCAAAATTGTTTCTAAAATTATTGCATTGTTTTTTGGAAGTTCATAACTGGAATGACGTTTTTCCTGGGGAAGGAAGGGAAACTATATGAAATTGATTAACTGATGGTTTGAATTATGTTTTTGGATCAAGCTAATGTGCCATATATAAAGGTGCTTCATATAAACACAGAAGTATCAAATCCTGGATTATTAATCCACTTGTCACTTACTTATAAAAGAATAATACAATACATAAAAAGATACAAAGACCTACAAAAAATGTCTCGAAATAGCCTTTCACTACACGTACAGTTACATCTTATGGATTGTTACTAGTAAATATAACGATAATTACAAACTATTGCCCAGAAAAGTCACGTGACGAGCAGCATATTTACCTGTTATGTCTATGGGGCTGTTACTTAATGTATCCTAAAAAATGTGCTCAACAATGCCAGGCTTAGAATATAATGCTATAGATGGGATGGGTCAGCCTCTTTCACTAATTTGGAGCTGAGAGCGGCGTAGTGGTTAGCATACCGGACTGCGCTACTGAGGTACCGTGGTTTGTGTCTCGTTACCCCTCTCCCCACAAAAAAAAATCGTGACCCGCACTTTGGAGCGTAGGTGTGTTATAAAAGTGACGGTCATACTCCACTCTTCGGCCTGTCAAGAATTGGCGGAGTTGACTAGCTGCATTCCCTCTACTCTATGACTTCAAAATTAGGAACGGCTAGAGTATATATCCCTCGTGTAACTATTTAAGATCAAACAAGCAATCTACTAGTTTGAACCGTAGCAAACAATCCATTCGTCTGATGCGGCATTAAACGTCACTGACCCGGCATGGCCAAGTGGCTAGGGCGCTTGGCTCGCAATCTGAGGGTCGCGAGTTCTAATCCCCGTCCCACCAAACATGCTCGCCCTTTGAGCCGTGGGGCGTTAAAATGTGACGGTTAATCCCAATATTTATTGGTGAAAGAGTAGTCCAAGAGTTGGCGGTGGGTGGTGATGACTAGCTGCCTTTTTTCTAGTCTTTCACTGCTGAATAAACGTCACTTTTGTTTGAACACTTTAGACAATCTTCTTGTTCAGTTGAGCCCTCATTCGTGGCAGTAAGATGGTAAAATTAAAATGATTGTAAAACTCGAACCATCTGATTCGGCCAGTTCTTTACAACGATTTGTGGTACAAGGCAGACAGTAAAGACAGACGGACAACTGCCTTTTAGATAAAGAAATAAGGTTACGAATCCCGTAAACTATTTGTCCAATTTAGTCGTATCTTACCCATTCAGATTACAATACTATGTGCATTGTTAAACACTTTTAATGATCTAGAATGGATCTTCTTATAATGTATGGACACGAGACGACATTATAGTCACAACAAATCAAACAAGCAAGCGTTAAATTAAAATAGTCTTTCTTTGTTATAAATTTCGCGCAAAGCTACACGAGGGCTATCTGCGCTAGCCGTCCCTAATTTAGCAGTGTAAGACTAGAGGGAAGGCAGCTAGTCAT
>NW_013666757.1:256794-271995 GCF_000517525.1 Limulus polyphemus
CCGGCTGAACAAGCGAGCATGTTAGGTGTGACGGGGATTCGAACCCGCAACCCTCAGATTGCGAGTCGAGCGCCCTAATCACCTGGCCATGCCGGGCCAGTAGGGAGGCAAACATTCCTAAACAAGAAATGTATAAATATAATAATAATAATAATGAAACTTATGTTGTTCCTGTCTGATAAGGTATCGTCTATTCGTGTATCCAAAAATTAAAAGAAATGTTTAAGTTTTATCAATAATATTGCCTTCCATGTTTTTTTTAGCTTTCTTTCCTATGACGTTTAGAAAGAAAAAGAAACAAGCAACAAAATCGTTTCATCTCCTTTGTAGTTTCACTGAGTTGCGTACAACACGTTTTCTTCACAATGAGGAATCTCGAACATTTTGTTTTGGGCTAGAATAATAACTTACTTATATTTTAAACTATTTTAACGTTTATAGAAAGAAAAACTTTATCTTGCAATTAATATCGTCAATGATTTACTAGTGGATCTGCTCTTACAACATTTCTAAAATTTATCAAACCTAAAGTAAGAAATAAAAAAAAACACCAAATTTGATTTCGAAATTTCTGTTACGGATTTACATTTCAAATTAGATTTCCAACTATGTGACACTAAACCTAACGTACAGTTAGCTAATTGTTTAATTATTATTAATAATATTTTTCATTGTTAGCATGAACTATAAATCGTTTAAGCAAGAGGTGAAGATGTTCATTAAGCTTTCATTTTTAATACAGCATCCATTCGAAATCTTCATAGCTAGACCCAGTGATTCTGGGTACTTTATTATGCTAATAAGTACCCACACACACACACACACACACACAACTTAAAAATTATGTAAATTCAAAATAGCTACCATCAGAAGATATTAATTACAAATAATTGTTTGTTTGTTTATAAAGTTGGCGAAAAATTGTACAAGAGCTATCTGGCATAGCTCTCCAGAAAATTGAACCTATAAACTAGAGGTGTGGTATTCTTAGGTTAAGCCTATTTCCGCATTGTGTTAGATATGTCCGCTTTATAACGGTAGAATTGGCAGAATAAAATACGAAGTAACGCTGAACGTAACTAAACTGATTGAGTTTAATTAAACGAAGAAATAAACAGAATGGACACAATGTGCGACACAAAATGACACAGCGTGTGTACATGCTTTTTTTGGATCCTGGATCGTATTTTACTGGATTCGTGAACTGCCCAACTAGATTTCTTTCCTCAAAATGTTTTCCCGTCAACCAACTCACTTGAGATCCCGTGCACTACTGTCCAACTATAACGTTTTTTATTTAACAGGAAATGTCAAGTTTACCCATTGGAGGTAGCGCTACACACGTCACTTGCCATTCTCATTCAACACAGGGGAGACCATGACCTCAAGATATCATTTAAGCTATGGCTGAAGGACACTGGCTGTCGACATTTTTGTAGTACGTGCAGAATTATACCCATTCACAAAACAGTATCATTTCCAATGAATGACAAAGGAACAAAATCAATTAGAATGAAGTCAACTTAATTACTTTCTGGATCACGTGTTATGAGAAAATTGTATAGACTCAAAATAGACGAAATATTATCCATTAAAATAATTAGGTAGAAAATTCGTGGTAATACTTGCATACAACTGGGGGAAGACAACTATTAACGGTCGTTGTTGTTTTCTTAGCGCAAACCTACACAATGAGTTATCTGCACTCTGTTCAATGCAGGGAATCGGACCCCGAATTTTATTATTGTAAGTCTGTAAACTTAATGCTGACCTACTAGGGGACACCACTCATAGAAGTTAAAAGACTGGAACGTTACCAATAAAAAAACATTTTCAGTTATTTAATTAATAATTCAATTCAACGAAATAAAACTTTGTGGCTCAACCAACACAGGTATATCAAAATAATATGTGTGTATAGAGACCAGAAGCATATGCTTATAATTTAAATAAAAATATGGGAATATTTATCTTTGTTTTCCTTGTATGTGTTGGTTGCTTATATGATATGTTCTCCTGTGATTCAACGCTAAATTTCCAGACTTATAATAATTAAATTTGGGTTTTGATTCCCCATGATGTGCAGATAGCCCATTACGTAATTTTGAGGCAAAATAAAAACAAACAAGCTATATGATATACTCAGGTTAACCACACTTTACAAGAAAGATGTTCTAGGTCTCGTACCACCCCTGAAACTAGTTCTTCGAACGTGCTCAAATCTAATAGCTACGATTATGAACTATTGTAAGACATCGCCATTTTCACAGTAATAAGCTTCTACGAAGGATGGAGAGATCAGTCTTAGACCACAAGTATTAACAAACTTTCCATGTATCTTTTACTATAGGTAGATAGACTTTACCGAAACCACGTATAAGCAGAACAAAGGCACAAAATCCATTGGAGTTGTAACTAGGGGCTTGACAGGTTTTTTATCAAATGAAATTTTTATGATTCCTGTTTCTTCAGCCAACTTTTTCTTGACCAGCTGTTGATTCTTTTGTGTGGCTAGAAGCTCGTGAAACATTCTCAACTTCAAATACTTGTTTAATTAATTTTATCAAGAGGAAATATACCCATCTTCATCCAATAGATTTCTGGTTCAGAGGGTTCTCTTTATAACCGCAACTTTCACTTTATGGATAAGAGTGTGATGCCAAATCTTGTTGGTATTAGGCTTTGGAGCCTGTTGTTGTTCTAGATGCTTTTATCATTTTGTGAGTGAATTTTCCCACTTTTATGGAGAATTGGAAGACTAATTTCTTCGACAGTTAGTGTCCTTTGGTTCGACATGGTTCAGTGTCCTCTCCACATGAATATTTCTCTTCAGAAAGAGTGTTAAAATATCTGTATTCACCATTTTATCATCCCAAGCAAATTTTCGTTCTCACTTCGAGCAAGTGTCGGTATTTTGAAGTTAACTATGGATTCTATTTTATTTTTACCAGAATAATCCCACTCTTCACACCAGTATTACAGCAGTTTCTAACATTTGGGGCTTCTCTTAGATTATTTGGTAAAAATAAATAATGCAGTGTCTAAACCACTTAATGATAACTAAAGCATTTAAAATCTCAGAGTACAAATTCTACATCTTGTACATATTCTATGTAAATAATGGTAATTTCAACAACAAATAACGCTTCAACAGAGAATTCACTTGTTTGCCAATTTTCTCGTACGTTGTTTTTCTCGTATTTCTAATATTTTTTTGAAAACGCAAAGTTAAAATTTAAAGCGTTGAACTTGCCAACTAGCTGACTCAATAATCAATCAACAATCTCTACAACCTAATCTCGCCTAACTTACAGTTTTATACTTTAAAAACATTTCCTAAGCTTTTAAGGAAATTCCAGACGTTAATTCACATGACGTTAACACGGTTGCGGTCTAGTGATTAGCGAGCCTGGTTTGTGTATTCCGAGGATTCGTGGTTCGCAACCCGTTTTCGCAGAAACATACTCCGCGTTTTAGGATGCAAAATAATATATAATATAAACTACTTACATGAAAAATATTTCATAATATCAGCAGATAAAGTAGTCAACAACTTAATTTTTTGTTGTTGCAAAAGTGCTATACTATTACATTTTGTAAGGAACTCGATTACAATATTAAAAAAGTTGTAACTTTCAGGTAATTCTGTTTACACTTATGTTAAAAACAATGCCAACAACATCATCAAACAACGTAATAAAATTTTAACATCATTTGAAGTTGACACAAATACGAACAATTATGTAGTATCCAAGTTATTATGGATTCCTAATCTTAAACAGTCACCCTATTATTACACATTCAGAGATGTAGCCAAAAAAAGCCATTAACCCATTTTGATAAGTAAAGATTTTGTGTACATCGAAGAACATCTGAAGAAATTTTTGTAGAGACCGGTATTATTACAGGATCTCTGCATCCCCCAGTGACACAGCGGTATTTCTGCGGACTTACAACGCTATAAACCGGGTTTCGATGCCCGTGGTGGGCAGAGCACAGATAGCCCATTGTGTAGCTTTGTGTTTAATTACAAACAAGCAAGCAAGCAAGGATCTCTGCATCCCCCAGTGACACAGCGGTATTTCTGCGGACTTACAACGCTATAAACCGGGTTTCGATGCCCGTGGCGGGCAGAGTACAGATAGCCCATTGTGTAGCTTTGTGTTTAATTACAAACAAGCAAGCAAGCAAGGATCTCTGCATCCCCCAGTGGCACAGCGGTATGTCTGCGGACTTACAACGCTATAAACCGGGTTTCGATGCCCGCGGTGGGCAGAGCACAGATAGCCCATTGTGTAGCTTTGTGTTTAATTACAAACAATCAAGCAAGCAAGGATCTCTGCATCCCCCAGTGGCACAGCGGTATTTCTGCGGACTTACAACGCTATAAACCGGGTTTCGATGCCCGTGGTGGGCAGAGCACAGATAGCCCATTGTGTAGCTTTGTGCTTAATTCCAAGCAAGCAAGCAAGCAAGCAAGGATCTCTCCGTCAACCAGAGGCGTCTCAATGGCAGGGATTAAATGTAAAAGTCCAGGATTTATCCGATTTTTGGTGAAATATAGCATACGACGAGATATAACGATAAAAATTTAAAGTTTCGAAATCTAACAAAAATTGATCAAATTTTGACTAGTCACATAATCAGAAGAAACCCCGTAGTTAATGACACTACTTCATGTGCAACTTCTTTTTTTCCCCTCTTCGTTGCATCTATTTCAGCCCAACAGATCTTCAACTGGTGGCTCCAAGCCCCCCTGACCGTGACTCGAACTTTTCTACTCTTTGTCATGACATTATCATTCACTGTTATTCCCTCAATTGTCTGCACGTGCAAGGTTCTGAGATGTTCAACTTGCAACCTGTGAAATAGCTGTAGGTGCGATTTCGGTTAACTTTTGACAGTCCTTGTTGAGGCAAATCCATCTATTAAGATACGGTGGCGGCACTCAAAATGGATTTGGTTGTGACAAGGATAGTAGATCAAGGTCTCCAACATCAAACAATTAATGAAGAAAGATAGATTTGAGAATAATAATAATAATATAACGTGTGTCACTGTTGCTGGTAGGGTAGCGCGGCCATTATGAAACTATGTATTTTTGACTGAAATATGTTACCATCATATGGATTTCATATTTCGATACATCAGATTCATGACGTTTTAATAACTAAGCAATGCTTTTATGAAACAGTTGTTGAAATTTAGTCAACTTACTGGACGCTTGATTAGCTTACTGGTCTTCAAACCTAGCCTCTGGTACTTATCCACTGATATTACATTAACCTGTGCACCTGTATAAAGTTTACATTTTTACAGGATTACCATTTACATCAATGTATTCAAACAACTCACTAGAATTAAAACTAGGAGAAATGGCCACAAGAGATCCTACATATAAGTCCCATCAACTATATGTACAGCGTTTTACAATTTTAACGTTCTTGTTCATATGCTGGGCACTGTGCCACAACCTTTACATTTGTATAGGTACCCTTCCAGAAGCTAGTTCCCCTTTTGCAACGTCTGACTTCTATTTTTTTGTACGATGCATTACACGATTCTCCATACTGTAGGAAGATATGTCACCCTGCAAGAAGAAGGTCATTGTGTGACATTTAATTAACCCTAACTTAGAAATGTCTCCTTCCTGACGCTACTAATCTTTTTCATAGTTTGATCTCTACTTTTTATACAACTCACTCTATCTGAGTTACTTGGTTTTCAACTCATATTGCTAGAAACCGCATTTCTTATGCTGCCTGTAGAGAAACACGCACCTTCTCGACATCATAAGCAACTCTTTCACGAACCTCCAGATTTTTAACTTGTATTTGTGAAATTTCCACAACTCGGTGTATATTTAAAGCTTTTTTAATGTTCCCTTTGAAGGTGTTCATCTAACAATAATGAACCTATTCTGTCACGTATTAAACTCTCTTGCAGATTACCACATTTATAATTACGTGTTTAATTTCGATCACAAGCTCATCAGTAATATTACTTTTATGTTGATTTATCTTAAAGAAAGAATGTAAACTACACTTTGCTTCAAACTTCTCTAAGGCCGGTAATAGTCTTTCTTTGTCTGCAGGATTTGCAAACTCTAACGTGTTGTAAACCTCTAAAGCTTCTCACACATGCCCACACCCACTACGTAGAGTAATACGAAGCTTGTAATTTATTTGCATTCACTTCCGTTTCTGTCAAATGCAATAAAACGTTTTACTTCTATCGCCGAAAGTTTGAGAAACTATAAGCTTGGCGGAGGACGTAATTAATCCATTTGTAAATTCACTTGAGTTAAATAAAATACTTGAGAAGAAGAGATTTCACTTCTGGTACATGTTACATTTTTTTCAAGTTAGGTAAGACAGCGTAACTTACACATTGTCAAAAACCTCTGATTTATTCAGTTAGTTCAATACATATACATAACTAATTATAGATGGCAGTAGTAGTTTCTACTAAATAGTTAGTGCTGCCATCATTATTAAGCGCAATATACGGCAGTTTTGACAAAAACAAAAACAGCAACTGTTCGTGGAAATTACCAATATGTATCCTGATCCTGCAGGTAGTCTATAGCGTTATTGGGCTCTACTGTTATTTATCTTCCTTCTTCTGCTGTTTACAGCTTGTAGGAGAAAACAACATGGTACTCAAACGTTACCTAACTCTTTTTTTTTTCCTTTTGCTGTTTGCAGTGCGTAGGAAGAACCAATATGGTGTTTTATCATTTCATTAGCTCCCTTCTTCAATTACTGTTTAATTAAAGGTTGTAGGAAGAAGTAATATGAATCTCCAATGTTACGTTAACTACCTTCTTTAACTGTTTATAACTTACAGGAAGAAGTAACATGAAGATCCAACGTTACGTTAACTACCTTCTTCTCCTGTTTACTGTCTGTAGGAAGAAGTAACATGGAGCTCTAATGTTACGTTAACTACCTTCTTCTCCTGTTTACAGTTTGTAGGAAGAAGTAATATGAGCTCAACTTTACGTTAACTACCTTCTTCTCCTGTTTACTGTCTGTAGGAAGAAGTAATATGTGTTAACGTAACATTAGAGCTTTACTTCTTCCTACAGACAGTAAACAGGAGAAGAAGGTACATGGAGCTCTAATGTTACGTTAACTACCTTCTTCTCTTATTTACTGCGTGTAAGAGGAAGTAACATGGAGCTCCAACATTAAGTCAACTATCTGCTAATGTTTACTGTTTTATTCTATTGTTTACAGCTTGTAGGAAGACGCAAGATGGTTCTCTAATGTTATATCAGTTATTTTCTTTTACTATGTACAGCATGATGATGCTCTAATGTTACGTCAGTTATATTTTTTTACCATGTACAACAAGATGGCGTCCTAATGTTATATTAATAATTTGTGTGACGAAAATACAAGTTATCTATATAGATGAGAACTAAAAAAAGAAACTTATCAACTAATTGATGCAAAGTCAAGAAAAAAGTGGTAAAAATTAGACAATGATATAAATATATGCATGATTAAAGTAAAATCTACATTGATTATAAATGCATTATTGAATATACAATCTATTGATAAACTATCTATTAATATACAACAGGTAGCTGAGTGTAAACCATTTATTTATTTTATATATATACACACATACAGGTTTTTGTTTCCATAGGTACGTCTGCAGAGACAAATGTAAGTGATAAGGACAGGTTTATCACATTTCGGCGTGATACTCCCATTGTATGATTGGTTGCACTCGAGCATGCTCGATTTTTTGTGCCTTTCTCTAGTTTATAATAAGTACTAGAGGTTTGTGAAGTGTGAAACTTGTGATCCGAAGGAAAACGAGATACAGTACATATAAACAGTATTTCCGTGTAAACTTCACTATTTTTAAAAAGGTTTGATATACAGAGAAGAAAGTGACCATAGATGGCGGAACACGAGGAGTTAGTGGCCGAAATGGCTCTCTTCGAAAATATTAGCGCGCATGAAAGAGTTCAACTCGGACGTAAAAGACGGCAACAACAGCTGAAGCGATGGAGTCAAAATGAAAAAGATTTTTATAAAATGAGAAAAAAATCGGAACGCACCCGGAAACCACCTAGTGGCCAACACAACATCCGTTTCGTTCCAAGCGTTATTCTCTTAGAATCGAGTGCAAGAAACGACATCGAAGAAGGTAAGATGTTGATTATTATTATTATGGAAGTAATAAATGAAATGATATAACAAACATTTTTGATATGAAATAATCTAGACATTTCCAACTAAAATCACAGAATATTTATTCAAGTTTATCTGTTTTAGCACAAAGCTACACAATGGGCTATTTATCTGCGCCCTGTCCATCGTGGAAAATCGACCACCAGATTTTAGCATTGTAAGTACGTAAATTACCGCTGACCCATGGGGGCGGGTGAGGGTTGTTGTAGCATAAGATTCCTAGCACATTTCTTGTCTTAGAGAAAAAGTTTCAAAGACATAGAAGTCACCAGAAGGTGTTCTATTTCAATGTTAATTTATTATATACATAGCTTACCACGAATTAAATCGACATCCACACCAGAAATAATGTAATTATATTAATTAAATGACCATGAAACAAAAGGTACAGTATTAAAATGAGTATCTAATGGTTCAACCTTTTGCAATATTTAAGGCAGAAACTCAATTACACATGTATTTACAAAATCTGAGCCTGTGGGGTTGCACCGTACTCCTGACGAAGAACTAGAATTAGGGTATTCCTGGAAATTGATTATTTGGAACGTTTTCGCAGACAATAAAGCCGTTATAGAGATCATATATCGTGATTATAGTGGCCTCGGAAGATAGATAATGCCTTGACCTTCATGTTAATGAAGTAAGCACCAACTATTGCATGAAACACTACCTTGTCTGGTAACTTGGTCGTTAGCAATAAAGATCCCTTTGCAAATCACTAACTGTGATCACCCAACTGACAAAACGGCGTCCACACAATAACAGCCTCACATTGTTGTGGCTTGCAGATGATTTACAAAAGCTCCTAAAAGGATAAATCACCAAGCCCACGTGCGTCCAGTGTCCGAGAATTGTGCAAACCTGAACTCATCGGAAGAAATTGCAGTGTCCTAAAGGCAGAGGGCTGTGATAGCAGTGGTGATGCCTAATGCTGTCGATGTGCTATATTTTCTGGAGTGAGGAGTGATTTCCGCCTGGCTTCTGATTATGGTATTGATGCACACGTGCATCTGTTCTGTAATAGTAGCGGTCGTTTTCCGTGGGTCATCAGTCAACTTTTCCTCACGGCACGGACAGTCCGTTAAGTTGATTGTAAGTGACAAGATTGTCTATAAACTGTTGTTTTCCCCGTATAACTGGACAATGCATTAAGCGCATTGTCACGATATTTACTGTGAACAACAACAATGTAAGTGATCTGGCGAGCTCTCGCTGACACTGACCGTTCTACCACCGTCCAACTATGCGACCTCGTGAAAATACGAATAGTTCCCCAAATCCTTTCGTTCGTAGCATGACTATTTTTATTCCGTAATCTTTAGCGAGCTTTGTTTGTTTCGTAAATTCGTGCAGAGCTGAACAAAAGCCACGTGCGCTAGCAGACCCTGATTGAATTGATAGACTAGAGAACAGGCAGTTAGTCAAGAACACCTATCGCCAACTCCCTGACTCTCGGGTTCACATTCCGGCATGCTAGCTACTTATCCACACTTGACTTATTAATTTAGCTGTACCTGTATCAAAACGTCAGGTTTATTTGCATAACTTCATGGAGATGGTTGATTTGTATTCTTGGGGGGGGGGGAGGTCTATTTATACTTATTGGTAGGCTGTAACTTATATATATATTTGACAGAAATTGAAGAATATTATATTCTATATATTTTAATATGTGTAAATTAACATCTTCCAGCATTAAATAACATAAAATAAATAAATAAAAATAAAACATTAGCGCGAGATTTTCTTTAGTGCAATTTCATTTATTTGTAGAGAACTATGTATTTTTGCGCATCTTCGTTTCACGTTTTAGTATTTGCCGTTATTGGGAATTAATCGTATCATAATGTTTATAATCATAAGTTATAAATATTTTACTCAGTTTCTCTAATCCCTTACAGTATGTCAGACAAATAATAAGTAATCTATAAAATTATTGAATGAATACATTGAAAAAATAAAAATGTAAAATTCAAGGACTTTAAACATTCGATTGTATCACACAAGATGTTTTTAAAAGTTGTTGCTTTCTGCTTTCTTAAAGTTAATGCAAAGCTATACAATGTGTTATCTGTACTCTGTCCACAGCGAGGAATCAAACCTCGGATTTTAGCATTGCAACTCCGTAAACTTACCGCTGCCACATCTGGGAACAATTTTGAAACTGAAATTAGCCATAACTTGGGCGCGTTTTATTTAGCCTTCACCTCTACCAGCTGTAGCCTGTCGTTTTTATGTCTTCCTCTTCTGGAATTAGGGACGGAAGAGACAGCTAAAAGGATAAATGGCGACTATCCCAAAATTTGCGATTGCAGTAAATAGGGAAGAACGTTTATTAAATGAAACATGCAAGTACTTGAAGACAGATCGTTATAACTGAAGCTATGATAATGATAACTGAGGGCATGCACACTTGGGAATAAGTATTATTAACATTGCTGTTTCTACACTAGAGTTGCAATGGTTAGGCTTACCACTTGACATGGCCCTTCGAGTTACGCTAATACTGTCACAATACTTCTTTGCCAGGATAAATCAGCGCCTACTATAACAGGTTGGCAGAAAGAGAAGGAGCGAACATTTTGTTACATTGGTTAGTTTTCAGTTTTAATTGAAGTGTATTAACAGATGGAAGTTGGGAATTATTAATACTTATCCTATTCTTTGAGTTGTTTCACCTAGTGGCTTTGCCAAAAACAAAACAAACAAAAGAAAGAAAGAAAGAAATATGCATCAGTTCAGTTAAGAGATAAATAAGGGTATTTTAATCTATATATTTTTAATGTCGAAGTTTTCTAGTGCTAGTTTGTTGGAATTTTGTTCAAGAAAATATCATGCTCAAAAGAAGAAACCTAATAATTGTAATGTTAAAGATTTTCTAGTAAATCATAAAATTAGGGCTTGAAATTCATCGAATTGTTGAACGATCGGTTCCTTGTTTTGAAAAAGCTGTTTTGTTATTTAAAAAAAAGTGCTACGTAATTATTAGCTGGCATACAAGATTTGAGAGGGGTGTGAATACATCAAGATAGAATTTGATTTAGTTGTTTTAAGCACAAAGCTATACAATGGGTTATCTCTGTTCTGCCCACCAAGGGTATTGAAACCAATTTTCAGCGTCGTAAGGCTATAAATTTACCACTGAGCCACTTGGGGCATCAATATATATATATATATATATATATATACACAATACAATTAGCAGCTGGTATTAGAATTAACACATTCAACATGAACGGCATCTTTAGGCGGCACGTGGACTAAACTTTCAGGTTAGATACTCGTAAGATTTAAGACACAGTTATCCCTAATTTAGAACCACTGAACAGAAGGAGGACGGGTAACCAGTCGGTAGCACCGAATATCTATTATCAACCGAATCAAGTAATTGGCTGTCATATTTCTAACTCTCCCATAGCTGAGAGTGTCCGCGTGCTGAGATGTATGTTACGGCTTGAACCTTTTGACCGGCAGCCCGACACGTTAACCGCTAAACTATGTCCGTCCCAAGCAGTTAGTAACATAAAATAATGCAAGATAAGGTCCCACTACAGCAAACAGAAATAGAGCAAAGTGAAATGAATTCATAATATAAAATAAATGTGATGTTATGATTGAATATGTTATCGCGTCCCCTGGAAATGAAAGTAACAACTAACAATAAGGTGTCTGTTGCGATTAAAATGAAACAGTAGAGAAAGACGATAATGTTTATGCAATAAAGCGTCGTAATTTGAAACAATGTGTAGATAACACAGCATTTTCTTTTATCTTAAACAGCTGAACAAAGCTTTTTATTTATTCCATGTATATTATTTAGATATGTAAAATATAATGTTCGCTCTTGTCATTAATATACCTTTGTGTTGGAATATCTTAATACTAGAATGACTTATCAAATTCTAGAATATTTATAACTAGATTTCTACACTCAACATAAAGCGTTGCCAATGAAACATATTTTTTTAAAAACTATATAGTGCTTGAATCGTCCTTTATTCACCGCAAACAATCTATATGAATATAGTATATATGTGTGGTTGTTTTATAGTAAAGCCACATTGGGGTATCTGCCATGGCCACCGCGGGAATCAAACCTCGGATGATAGTGTTGTAAATCCGTAGACTTACCGCTGTCCCACCCGGGGCACATGAACATAGGTTTTAAAAGGATAAGTCACATTAATGCTATCAATTCATCCTTTTATACTCTTCAGCAAATCTTATATATGGCAAACCGCGATGTCTGTCTTCCGTTTGAAAAGCTGCGCACGCAGGTAAAGCTCAACATTCAAATTGGGATTTGGAGGTTCTCCTCCGGGAAAATGTTTTATAAAAGGAAATGGAATATTTAATTTGAGCATTTCTAAGTACAATTATTACGGTTTTCGTGGAATAACTTAGGTAATAAACAGACACAGAAAAAAATTGAAATTATTCATTGGAGTCCAAAAAGTAATATTCTTCGAACCACTTGCTCCCCCCCCCCCCCCAGCTAAGAGGTTGTGAAATACACTTTTCCTAACTGCCTTGTGACCATGTTAATCATGATTCTGATAACACGTGTACACTGTATAATAGTGAATCAAGTGCGTT
This sequence comes from Limulus polyphemus, assembly GCF_000517525.1. Lineage (NCBI taxonomy): Eukaryota > Metazoa > Arthropoda > Merostomata > Xiphosura > Limulidae > Limulus > Limulus polyphemus. The sequence goes on from NW_013666757.1 coordinate 269,601, forward strand.
ATCCTAAACAGAAACATCAGCTTACATAGGCTTCGAATTTACGCCTACTGTGAGTAAACACATTAATAGAAAGAGACTGGTTTTAGGTTTTTAAATTTGCGAAATCAGTCCTTCCTGTGTCCTCGCTAGACCACTCCTTGTGGCATCCCTGATAATGCCACTGAAACAGAGGGTTATTGTTGACAGCTAACAGATAAGTTAATCGACTTCAAACACCACTGTTTGTTTTCTAGTTACCCCACATTTGTTGCCTTTGAATATCGCAGTTGAGTTTTCTGCGTTCAGGAGGTAAAATAATCACATATAGTTATTTATAGGGGAAAAAAATCAAACATGTTAAATCATTTACGTAGACACTTAAATAATTTTGTGAACTTTATTTTTGTAAAATATATAACTATAAAAATGAATAGGAGCTCATTCGTTATCATAATTTATGTCAGATATGAACTTTTATGTAAAATAAAAAAAAAACAGCCAAATTATTTTATCATAAATAATTTTCAAAGGCTCGGTGGGGAAACGATGGCCCTTTCTCGTAGTAGGAAAGTAATACTCGCGAGAACCTATACAGGTTTTTCAGTCACAATTTTTTTTTCTCCAGATTGGACTGAAATCAACAAAGTCATAACCTTAATAAAATATTGAACAAAAACACGAGAACATGGAATCAAATTTGGTTCCAATACTTTTTTTTGTTTCGATTTTTCGCCAAAAGGGACTTTATTCCCAACAAGAAATAAATTCTTGTAACCAAGGAGATTACAACCCTTTCATATCTCGTGTAAGAAGATGTGGTGAATCAAAAAATTAAAGTAAACTTGTGTTTTCATCCCTGATTAAGATGATGTCATTTTAAAATGAGCTCGAAATCTGAATTTCCAAAAATAATAATATAGAATTCACATAGACAAAATCGAGTTAAGCTCAGCTTTGTGTTAATATGGTAGCAATGAAAAACTGCTAAGATAAGAATCACAAACTTATGTATCGATAGTAACAAGTTATTTGAATTTAATCGGGTACTGAGATAAAAGCTAAAAATTGCGAATATTTTAACGTATTACTAAGCTATGAAAGTTCTCTTAGGCGAGACACTGGGATGGGCATAACTTGAAGGTAAAATATAACTTTATCAGGTTCACATATAGATAACTTTTTAAATAAAGTCTCCACATTGTACTGTAGTTACACACAGATATACAAACTACTGAAATTTGAAAACGATGACAATGTTCTCACATCAAAATTAAGCTACCGAAAGTTCTTACTTATAATGAGAGTCAAGAAATGTCAAGACATAATCAGAAAAACAAACAAGAAATGCCAAGACATAATCAGAAAGTGAAGAAATCTTATTCGTTGATTGAGGGATTTTACTTGACGTTAAAGAGTTTGGCAAACGTTCTTAATTTATGTTTAAGCTTTCTATGCTATTTTGAAAATATTTTATACCAGGATGTTTCATGTTCATACAATGTCAACCTTGAATAAATATGTGAAGCACAATAAGCACCATAAGACATTCTTTCTTAATATAGCGACGACACAATTTAAATTGTCAAACTTAAATCAGTATAATACGCACCATAATGCATTCTTTCTTAATATAGCGACACAGTTTCACATGTCAAGTGTAAATCAATATGTGAAGCACAATACGCACCATAAGACATTCTTTTTTTAATATAGCCACACAGTTTCAAGTGTCAAACTTAAATCAGTATGTAAAACATAATACGCACCATAATACACATTTTCTTAATACAGCGACACAGCCGTATGTTAGCGGAATTACGACGCTAGAATCCGGGTTTCGATACCCGTGGTGGGCAGAGCACAGATAGCCCATTGTGTAGCTTTGTGCTTAATTACAAATAAACAGCGACACAGTTTCAGATGTCAAGCGGATTCTAGCGCAGACATACCGCTGTGCCACTGGGGGACAAGAAAAAAAAAGAGTTCACACCAAAATAAATGTTCAAATTTATTATAAACGTTATAATCAATGATATGATACAAACAAATTTTGCGTTTTGCACGGGCATGTTTGCGTATTTTATCACTACTTCCTTTCCTGTAGATGGATCTTCACCAAATTTGGCATGAAGGTTTGTTGGGTCCATGCGGAGATACATATGTTTTGCGGTTTTTACGGGCATGTTTGCGTATATTATCACTACTTCCTCTCCTGTTGATGGATCTTCACCAAATGTGGCATGAAGGTTTGTTGGGTCCATGCGGAGATACATGTGTTTTGCGGTTTTTATGGGCATGTTTGCGTATATTATCACTACTTCCTTTCCTGTTGATGGATCTTCACCAAATTTGGCATGCAGGTTTGCTGGGTCCATGCGGAGATACATGTGTTTTGCGGTTTTTACGGGCATGTTTG
>NW_013666757.1:272524-276633 GCF_000517525.1 Limulus polyphemus
TTGCGTATATTATCACTACTTCCTTTCCTGTTGATGGATGTTCACCAAATTTGGCATGAAGGTTTGTTGGGTCTATGCGGAGATGCATATGTTTGCAGTTTTTATGGGCGTTTTTTACAATTACATATAAGGGAAGCAACTTTTCATGTCTTAAGATAACCTTTTATTAATCCAGCTACTAGACAAATAGTTTAACAATCACAATTGCTTCTTTTAATATTTGTATAAAAGTATGTACATTGTTTTTTTAATATTTGTATAAAAGTATGTACATTGTTTTTTTAAATATTTATATAAACGTACGTACATTTTTTTTTAATAGTTATATAAACGTATGTACATTGTTAAAAATACATAATGACTTTGAAGGAATTGATTTTGTAAGTTTTTTAAGAATTATAAAAAGTATTAGTAATTTTCGGATTGTAAGTTTACCGAAAACGAAAATAAATTATTCTAAAAAAACAAAAACGTAGAATTCGCACATTTTGATAGAATAACTCAGGTGGACCTCCAGAGATCGAGTTTAAATGGATGGGTACTGGTTTGAGTTTGGCGGCTATTTCAGTTTAATCGTAGTAATTCAGGGTTCAAGTAAACGAGGAGACCGGTAGCAAAATACGCGAAGTCGAAAAGAATGAAAGTGACGTTTAATACCACGCGTAACGCGGGTACTTTTGCGTTAAATAAACGGTTCACGGTTTACGTCTTGAAATAGTGGAAGGAGGCGACTCACGTTCTAATTCATAGCATTACGTCCTAAGCCCGATATTACCGCGTACCTTTGCTATTAATTAATATGAAAAATAAAAATTATTTTGTTTATGAATGAATTTTAACGATTGAATATGAGAAGCAAGGAGCAAAAGATTTTCAACAGGAGATATCAAGCCAGGCTTTCAAACAATGAATGTTTTCTCATATTTATCAAGAAAAAATAAGGCTTAACATTTCCCATTACTAGCTCAGTGGTTACGCTAAACTTGATGGGCATAGCACAAATAACCTACTGTGTAGCTTGTGTTTAACAGAGGACCTTCATTATGAAAATGTACATCTTATTTAAAGACATTTGGAATCAACGCATTTTCTGAAATACCACTACTTTATATAATGTTACAAAGAATTGAAAGTTTACAATCATTTGAGAGAAGTGAGAATAAGAATACATTTTATAACTTGAAACAGAAAAAAGCAAAATTATTGAAGAAGTTAAAACTGAAAATTATTACAAAATGGCGCAACAGAGGTATTCTGTACACGTCAAATAAGAAACGATGAACGGCTTTAGAATTACTCACAATTAATGATAAGGACAAATATATATACAATACTAGCTGAATTACCCGTTCCCTGTACAGGTGTACAAATTACTTGAAATAGCTCAGCTGGCAGTGACTGGTAAAGTACTGAAAATATTTACTTGAGTAAAAGTACTGTTACTTAAGAAATTATTCACTCAAGTAAAAAGTAAAAGTTTGTTTGTTTGAAGTTAAGCACAAAGCTACACAATGGGCTATCTGTACTCTGCCTACTACGGGTATCGAAACCCGGTTTCTAGCGTTGTGAGTCCGCAGACATATCGCTGTGCCACTGGGGGGCAAAGGTAAAAGTACCTTTTGTTGATGACTACTAGTAAAAGTGAAAAGTGCCGAATATATACAGCACTTAAGTAGCAATAAAGTGAAAAGTAACGACAAAAAATTAGTAATGATAGCATTATTAAAAATAGTCTACATTCGACTTAAATTCACACATAAAAGGCACTAACAAATATAAACTCAATAAACTTTATTATATTTTTATTAAAACAATCAGTATTACTGTATATGATACAGCTCTTCACACACTCCACTTATTATTTAGCTTCGGCAGCAGCTGATTTTCAAAGTTCCTACTAAACAGATTAGCTTCTCTCGGTGTGAACAAGAGTCCTACAGGACTAAACAAATGCTTGCACGCTGCAGAAGCAGGCAAGGGGATGTTTGCAATAATTGAAGCCTTTAGGATAGATGGTAAACTTTCCAGAATCTCCATAGTGACTGAGGTGTTTGCCAAGGTACCCATCTAACTCTCTGGTCTCATTACACTGGTCGACAAAGTCGAACTTTTTCTTTCATTAAAGATGTAAACACACTTTTCTAGCCCAGTTTTGCATGCTGATTCCAAATCTATTTTCGGGTTTCGTCTAGCACGTCCAGTTATCGAAATATGGCTGGTGTTAATTTAAGCACGATTTAGGTAATGATCGCACATTAGGCCAGTTAACGTCACAACTTTATTCATTTTTCAGTATATTTCCCATAAACAATATACACACCATACAATTGGTTAAATTTATACAGTACACACTTAAGAAAAAAAAATGTACAACAACTTAGATTATAATTAAGGCAATAACCTTTCAAATTTGATTGGTCTCGTCACGAAAACTGGACGTGGTAGAGGAAAACCAAAAACAGATTTGGAATCAGCGTCTCCTGAGCTATCTAAACCACCTATAATTATATCTGACGAAAATGACTTCTTGGCCAGTGTTATTGGTACAGGTCTTCAGAGACGAAAATAAAACATCATCATCTGATGAGCTGTTGTGGGGATCCCGATCCAAAATGTCTGTCGATTCTTTCTTTCGCTGTCTGATGTACTTCAGACCTGACAGAAATAACATCTGTATTTGGGGAGAATACGCATTACAGAGTTCAATACTACACAATAAACGTGACGCAGAAACTGTATTTACTAATAGTAGGGATTTGATAACCAGGAATTTTAATAAAATCTCTCTTTGGGCGGGTTAGGCTACATTAGCATTATTCATTTTTGTAAAGTAAATTGGTATTACTATAAAACAAATGCATGCTTTTGAACTGCTAAGAATCCTAATAGCAAAAAAATATAGTACACATTTTCATTACCAGTGAGCAATGACATGTTAAAAAAAGAAGTAAAAAAGAAAGTAGGATCAGATTCCCTAACCTTTTTTGGTGATTATATCATCGTTGATCCATGCAGCAACGATCAGCTCTGCATCCTACATCAAATAGGTATTTAAAAACACAATGAAAAAAATTACTTTTATGAACATTTATTTAAAAATTCCAATTTTCATAACATTTTGATTTTTTATCTAAACCTTTGATTTTCAAAACAAAAACTACACAATCTAAATTAAAGCTTCTTGATATAACACATTGACTGTTGTTCTTTCTTCTGACAATATAAACATGTTTTGATGAGATCCAACATTATTGGTGAAACAACCTTTAAGTTCAGAATGTGTCTTGGCATCTCTGGTGGTTCAAGAGAATTTAGGAATTCAGTTGGGTAAGTTACAGCATTATCTGTAACTGGAACACTGACAATTAATCTGTAAGTGAATTCCTGTCCTGGAACCTTTTGCAATAATTAATCAACTATATCATGAACAGTATCAGTTCGAGATGCAAGAATTGCTCTTTTACACAGTCATTTATAATTTTAATGAATATTAGGGAACGCTTTTTCCTTTACCTCTTCTGCATCCTTAAGTAAGTTACCACATTTGTTTGGAATAGTAATATATTTGTTTGATTGATTGAATGGAAACTTCCCAGCACTAATTTAAGAAGAAGTTTCTACATTAAACCGTTTCCTTTTATATCACGGAAGTTATTAAAAACAGATAACGTAAAAATAAACCTCCAAGTAATATGTATATTACGCGTTCAACATAAACAACACTGTTGGCCAACAACAATATTGTCATGGTTCTGTTCTTAGGAGACGATGTATGTTTTTGAGTATTACCAAAAGACAGAAACTAAATTAAAATCCAAATATTAGTTTTAGGTTACTAAATAAAAGTTTTTGTGGGAAACCTGGTGAGAATTTTGCCCCGTCATGGTACTTCTGGAGACCGTAGGAGTCACCATGCCAAGTTTGGTGGTGCTTGGTCAAATAGTGTGCCAGGAATTAGCGGTTTGTTTCTTTGTTACGAATTTCGCGCAAAGCTACACGAGGACTATCTGCGCTAGCCATCCATAACTTAGCAGTGTAACACTAGAGGGAAGGCAGGTAGTCATTACCACCCACCGCCAACTCTTGGGCTACTCTTCCACCAACGAATA
>NW_013666757.1:276643-280342 GCF_000517525.1 Limulus polyphemus
GTCCACCAACGAATAGAGGGATTGACTGTCACATTATAACTCCCCCACGGCTGAAAGGGCGAGCCTGTTAGGTGTGACCAGGATTCGAACTCACGACCCGCGTATTGCGAGACGAGCACCCTAACCACCTGGCCATAAAGATTACGAAATGCTTTATTACCACTTGAAATCAAATACTGTAGCTAGAAGAATATTTGATACTGATATATTAAGATAAAAGCATAAAGCGTTCAGTTTGACTATATAAGTTTTTACTAAAAAAGAGTGCAAGTAATAGTTGAGAATAGCAATAGTTATGTTTGTATTCATAATATGTACAGAAATGAATGTCTGGGCTATTACTTTAAATATAGAAAAAAATAAACTACGAATTTTATGACTGATGAATGTGATGGTGATAATAATTGTTATTTAATGTAGAGAGAACACTACATGAAATTTGTAGAATTATCAGATGATAGAGTTGTTTTCGACTTTGTTTACTTTCTCTGATGCCTTACTTTTAAAACAGCTTACTTTGAATTTCGATTATTTTGAGTTATATAAATTCCAATTCGGCCTCAATATATTGATTGGACATTTAAGCGAATGCTAACGTAGAACGAAATTAAAACGTAAATATCGCTTTTATAACCACATTCTTTAAAAAAACACTCGTAAACATGCAATCTCAATTACTTGCCTTGTATTTATAGTTCTTTCATTCCGTGTGACTTAAGCAAACATTTACTGTAGCGATAAGATAGGAAAACATCAATAATGTAAGAAGTGTAAGTTTATGCAGCGAAAATCAAGAAATGCAGACATTTTTTTTCTTTGGAATGTCACTCGAGTTTTATCAGTCAAATGGAGACAGAAGATGCTTCCGATATCACTTGACATTTAATTTTATCTTTCATGGATGTCAAAAGAATATTTGCTCAATTTATTGATGTCCCAAACTGATTGTTTGAAATCAGAATCATACCAAATGTTACTATCGATTAATTTCTATATTTCTGAGAAGCTTCGTATTAAAACTAATACTGCGATAATTATAATATTTTGGAACTTGTGTATAAAGTTAAAATCATAAACAATATTCAACGTTAAACTGGTACACAATTAAAACGATTTTATTTAGGCCTATCTACGGCCTTCAAAAAGTTGACGACTCTACATGTTTCGACGTTACAACTCCTGAAGTAAGTAAAGACACAACGAGAGAACTACGTTGCGAACGTATACCTTTAATCAAACAGGGAAAATGTGAAGTTTTAAGGGTGACTACCATTAATAAGTAATTGACGGCTAGTAAACCAAAATTTTATATTTAATCCAAACTATGTTTTTGGGGTCATTAAAATTATGTATGAGAAAGCATACTTATTCTTAAGGTTTTGAGAAGGATAAAAATCATGTGTATCCGTTGTTAGGCCTTAACCAGACTTCTTTCTTTCACAGTTCGGCGGTTACTGAAGTCAGGTGTGGACCCCGACTCAACCAATGAAGATGGATTAACAGCTGTTCACCAGGTAAAGATACTTCAGGATATGCACGTGTTTCTTGTTGTGCATGTTATTAGACCAGTAACAGCTATTCCAGTTAATCTACAGTCAGAAAATATTTAAATTAATTCTTTAAATTACAATAAAATTTCAGATTCTAAGAGTTGTTTAATCAGGGGACCTCCTTGAGTCGTCCAAAAAGTTGGGTACGAGGGCAGGCGCTGGAAGGTTTCCGATGAAGGAGAAAAACTTTGTTGAGGCTGTTTCGTGAAGAGGTGTTTGCGGTGAGATGGGAGTAGGTCGCTCACCCACCCGACCCGTCTTGAAACAGAACCAAGGAGTTTAACATGTGCTCAAGTCATTGGGCCATGACTATGGCCAACCCGTAAAGTAGCATGCGTGGATGAAAACGAAAATGACAGATCAGATGAAAGTTGGATTTCTTTACAAAAATTAAATATTCAACAAAAAGTTTGAACAAATTTATTATCCGGATAAAAAAACAAAACGGCAAAAAAAACGTTGCTTCAATATTAGCAAATATTTAGTTTGTTTTTTGTTTGCTTTAGAGCAAAGCCACATTCGGCTATCTGCTGTGTCCACCGCGGGGAATCGAGCCCCGGATTTTAGCGTTATAAGATCGTACGCTTACCGCTATCCCACCTGGGGGCTTTCAATATCATTACCTAAGAGTGATTACTCAACAAGAATTAAATCCAACTCGAAATCAGATCGTGCGGTCCTCTGCACACGATTTCACAGAAAACCCATTTGTACTTCCAAATTTGCGTTTTGTAGATGATAATAGTAAAGTATTAGCTGAAATGAGATCAACTCCTACTAAGTTAGAATTTCACTTAGAAAGGAACTAACTACATCAGCTTCCATCAACCAGCTAGAGTAATATAAATAAACATACTTCTGAATGATTTTATTCGATTTTACATATTCGAATCTTCGTCACCGAAAATGCTCGCTTTTTCTTTCATGGGGGCGTTATAATTTGACGGACAATCTCACTATTCATTGGTAAAAGAGTAGCCCAGCTGCTTTCTCTCTAGGCTATCACTGCTAAATTACGGACGGCTAGTGCAGATAGCTCGCGAATAGCTTTGCGCGAAATTAAAAACAAACCGAATAGGCTGTCAGTATTGCAGTTTTGGAGATAACAACTAAATTACCCGAAGTTCAAAATAGATTCAGAAAATTCAGGCAAACGACAGATCATTTAATTAGATTAACTGAATCCATCGTAGAAACGAAAATACACTGTCACACTCTTTCTCGATATTGAGAAAACATTCGACACTGTATGGCACAATGGTCTTAGGATCCGTACGGTAATAATCGCTGTCTGTTAGCCTTTTTGGAAAACAGAAAATGTAGAATTAATGTAGAGGGAACCTTTTCAGAGTCATGCACTCCTAAGACAGGTGTCCCTCATGGAGGGGTGGTTAGCCTTATTCTATTTATTATGATGCATGTTACCAATATGCCTCTAAAGGATCCGAATCACGGTTACGCTTCACAATTCGTAGATGATGTGGCAGTCTAGAAAAGTGCTCCCACTCCATCAATAGCAGCCACAATTCTACAACCTCAATTAAATACAATAGTCGAATACGGCCAAAAATATCGTATTAAAATAAATGTCCCAAAAATAAATGAGTAGTTTTTACAAAACATAAAAAAGATCCACACGAACTGTATATGAACGGAGCACTTCTCCAGACTATAACATCAACAATATTCTTAGGATAAATGGAAGTTTCAAAATTAACGTGGATAAAACACATAAATAATATTAAAAACAAAGTTTGGCCACGCACGAACTATGCTAGGATTCTACAGGGCAGGAATTGTGAAGTAACAGCTGATAATATAATCAGATTTTACAAAACATACATACGTCCAGTAAACGAATATGTGTGTTCCTCATGGATAAACGTGGCACCTAAACATATTAAAAATAAATTACGAACACTTCAGAATTCCTTACTTACAACAGCATACAAAGTACCGAGATCAAAATCCTCTAAATTCATTCACAGTTATGCAAACAGAGAAGCACTAACCAATAGACTCCTATATGGCTCGCTAAATTACTTCTTAAAAAATTGGTGCAAAAACTATTTACTATGTGAACTAGCTCGTTACTGTATACATGATAAAGATAACCCCAAGCATATTCCCCAATTAATATATATATATA
>NW_013666757.1:281176-284628 GCF_000517525.1 Limulus polyphemus
AACATATTAAAAATAAACATAAATTAAGGCCACCTAATGTTAGACCTCTAACTGATCATTAGTTTTAAATTATTGTGACAGCTTTAAAAAAGAGTATTTATGTAAAATGCTCTCGAGGAAAATTTAAACTTACAAATTTAAATTTAGCTATTCGTGAAGTGTAGAACAATGTAAACAATACATCTTTAACTATTCGTGAAGTGTAGAGCTTTGCACTAATTAATGAAGAGGTTGTGTATTCAACACATCAATGCTACTATAATGATCTACAGGGACACGACCATCAAAGGGGTCAGAATAAGTGCGTGGACTAGCAAAACTCTGATCCCCTTGTAGTAATTTAATTACTATTATTCTGAAATCATCCACCATGTACCAAGCAAGGGGGAAGAAGAGGTCAAATGTACTTGACCTGGAGGTCTACAAAGACCTAAAGCCCGATACAGACAAGAGAGAGAATGATAGTTTTTATATACCAGTTTTTACCCTAGACTTAGCTGTTCCGCCAATTTTTGGTTTTACATGAAAAGGGCGTCAAATATATATATATATACCAAATTTTACCCTAGACTGAGCAGTGGCCTCATGGTTTGATTTAGCTCAAAAGTGCAGTTTTTAGCTGAACATATATTTTACGTAGTACATTTTTGCTGTTACAGTTTCTGGTGAAATCATTTTAGCGTGTAGTTTTGTCCACCCTAATCACGTTTTCTTTGTTAATACTATACATTATATGCCTTTTTTATTCTAGGCCGTTATATTATATAGAATTAATCAAATCGATATTGTTTTTCCTTACTTAGTGTTGTATTGATAGCAACGAGGAAATGATCAAGTTGTTATTTGAATTCGGTGCCAATGTTAATGCGACGGACCATGAACTGTGGACTCCACTGCACGCTGCTGCCGCCTGTGGGAATTTAAATATACTCAAACTTGTTATTGAGAAGTAAGTGAACATAGTATTGACATTTAAAAACAAACTAGAAGAAAATCACCATAAGAGAAGTCACGGAAATGTTTGCCAATGAATAGGCGTAACTCACTAATAAGTTGTTCCCCTTTTATTTCCTCTTTTTTCGTTCCATACATACTTTTAAACAATACTTACCTATTTAATTTTGTTTATCCGGTTCAGTTCACGCTTAAGTTCCTCTCTAGAAAAATTAATTAGATTGATTTATGTGAGGAATAATTATAATCTAAATACTGGTATACCACACAAGCATAGAAAGAAAAACAAGAGGGAATCCTGAATAGCCGCTGAAATTCTTTTAGGCAGGACAAGAGTAAATTAATCTATGAGACCTTTTTGTCGTTTTTATTAGCTATATTTTTGTGCGCCTGCAATACCAAGCGTAGGGCGCGCGTATTCTCGATTCAATTTTATTACTCATCAGGATCTTTTCTAGCCTACCCTCAAACTGAAATTCTTTAAGGCAGGGTTGGAGTAGATTAATCAATGAGTCCAAAACTGTAATTAGATTTCAAATAGGTCGAGAAATGACGGAGCTATGAGCTAAAAGTTTGTACTTAGGAAAAACACAACTTAGAGCCGTTAAGCCGCGGCTAAAAAAAAAAAAAAGAATGAAATAATTACTTTACACATAAAATGATGACTCTTGCGATAAGTGATTCGAATTCCAGTGATACAAGTTAAGTGAGCTTCAGTATTTCATCGTCATTATATTTAATTCTTCACGAAATTATCTGTTTATAACCATAAGTTAAATTAAATGTGATATGAAGTTTTTTGGTAAATGTAGCCATTTTGATTTTGTCTGTTATCTCAGTGAATAATTTCTCAAACCTATATTTAACCAGTGATATCATGTACCGGAAATAGTAGCTTAGCCTGATAATTTTTTTTTTTTTTTTGCCATTTGCGGTCGAAGTTCCATTTCTGTATATTTACTTTTAATTGCTTGTTACAAATATACATGTCTGTTTACAAATTATTTGTCAGATGATTCTTATGAAAGGATTAGTACTAGATAACCAGTGAAATAAAAGAACAGAATTAAATGGGATTTCTAAAATGAAACTTTAAGTAGTTTTATGATAATTGTTATAATTAAAACAGTTGTCAGTTAGAGACGTTAAAGCGATGTAAAATATGTATTCACTGTCGCATATAAAATCCTTCTAATAAGCCTTAGAGAATATGCTTATTTAATAACATTTCAATTAACTTATTTTTGTGTTTTCTATTTGCAAAGGGGTGGTGATTTACTAGCAGTAAACTCAGATGGAAATATGCCATACGATATTTGTGAGAACAACAAGACGCTGAGCTACATTGAATTTGGAATGACTCAAAAAGGTGAGTGTTTAGAAGGGTTATAGAAGAAGAAAAAAACTACTGAATATGTACTAATTTAAAAATTGACTGAGTTTCGAACGTTACGTATTCGAGAAACAGCATTGAATGTATCGGTAACATTTCCGTGTTTGGGGAAAGTTTCGATTAACACTGTCATTCTTGATGAATGTTTCGGCAACAAGGTTTTAATTGGTGAAAGTTTCGGTGACACTGTCATTCTTGGTGAGCGTTTCGGTAACGTTTTCTTTATGGTGAATGTTTCGGTAGCACTGTTATTCATGGTGAACGTAACACGATTCTGATTGGTGAAAGTGTCGGTAACACTTTCTTCTTGGTGAACATTTCGGCAACACTGTCATTCAGGGCGAACGTTTCGGTAACACAGTCTTGCTTGGCGAAACGATAAGAGAAAAAGAATGGTTTAAAGTTCGTTACTGAAATACCTAAAATTCGAGCGAACTCCAAAATTGTAATATATGTTTTGAAGACAACTGCTTCAAAGTAAGATAAAAAAAAACAGCAGTCTTTTCTTTCTTTTCATTCCTTTCATAAGTTTGTTTTAAATTTGCGCACACACACACACATATATATATGATGTCAGGTTTGAAGCTGCGTGAAAGCAATAACCAGTTACCTTGTAATGCATGACGAGAACCCAATAAGAAGTTGAAGGTGTGGAATAAAGAACAGAAATGACCCTAAACGATATTGCCACGACAGCGGTAGTCACGTGACGCTGCTAACACGTCATAATATTCTCGAAGGATCAGGGAACATCACAATAATCCAGTATGTCCTAGGCGCCCTCTATTCCTGTATATAAGTGCGCCAGATAACGTGAGACAAATTAATCGGAATTGAATTGCAGACAGGCAGAGATAAAGACGAACAATGGAGTCAAGCGCGGAAGTGACTGTAAGCAAGTGCGTGAATCGTTGTGAATTATAGCGTGTGTTTAAAATTACTGTGGAAATTATGTGTATTGCAAAGTTAAATTGAGAAAGAACAAACTAGTTTTATTTAAGAAAGGAATTGTATCTCTGAAGTTCCTCTGGAAGAATTTATACCGGGAAATTAACAAATGAACACAAAGGCGTAACAATATTAACACATTTTAAACATTATACAC
>NW_013666757.1:284732-288323 GCF_000517525.1 Limulus polyphemus
TATATATATATATATATATATATACTTTTCTATGTTATTCTAGTAAGTTTTAACAATCTATTGCAGTCATTTTTCTTGCTAATGCTTCAAAATCCTTCCACGTTTACTGTTACTCTACAAAATGCAGTGCAAATTGGAAATTAAACAAATACTAAGCTATCGGTATACAGATGTGTAGATAGATTCAAACCCTAATTTAAGGAAATTTTATCAGCTCCAAATTGGATAGAGTCTGGGTGTGTAGGTCATAGGAGTACTCGCATACCAGGCGTTTCATTTCTTTTTAGTTCAGGTAGATGAATATTTCGTGTACATTTACAAATTTCAAAATTATTCACCCATACACGCATGTAGCTTTGTGTATAGTTTCTGGAATTAGTTAATTGGCATCTTCTTTGTTTCCCCTTTTATGTCACTTAAATTTTTCCTATATTAGTTGGTTATTGGCAGGTTTTATGATACCTAGAGGTTATAATCTCCCTCTTTTTGTTGTTAGACTGATTTGCTGGTTGAATATGCCAATCTGTTTGTGGGACCAATAAAATTATGATAACAAAATCTTGAGTATAATCTGTACTGACATCAAGGTAGGTCTGTTCATAGCGATTATTTTGCGTAAAGTTAAAATAATGTTTGTTTTCAAACAACAACAAAATTTGTTGGTCTACGAGGAAAATTTGAAATTACCTTGGTGGGACAGCGGTAAGTTTACGGACTTACAACGCTAAAATTCGGGGTTAGATTCTCGGCGATAAACACAGCAGATAGCCTACATGGCTTTGCTCTAAGATGAACAACGAATAACAGCTATCTGCCACCTTTCTTTATTTTCAACTACTGACCAAAGAGAAGGCATCCAGTCAACAGTACTCTACTACCTATCATTACTACTGACCAGAGAGAAGACATCCAGTCAACAGTACTCTACTACCTATCATCCACGCTTAGAGATTGACTGTCACTCTTATAACCTACCCGCAACCTAAAGTTAGTCACAGTAATGATGTGAAATTGTATTAACAAATAAGGTCATTCAATTATTCAAATAATGGACCATTAATCGAATTTACAGGACCATTCTAAATTTGGTAACGAATAGAGTTAAAATACTAAAACGTTTTGGTGTGTATTTTGAATATAAGACTATTGAAACTTGAAACTATTTCTTGTTCTTTTTTCCTCCTCTACTTTATGTGTATCTAAAACAAAATTTCCTATAGTGTGAAATACTACGCCTAAGCCAATCGCTATGGATTTATGATATATGAAAATGTTGTACCGTTTGTACGCATACGTTTTTGTGACCACGAAAAAGTATACTAAACACAGGTTATAAAAAAACGATAATTTAACATTTAATAATGAATTATTTTCGATGGTTTGTCTTCTTGAAACCATAGGTCGTCCCACTAACAGCTTATCATAAAATTATGTTTCATATTCAAGGCATAACTCAAGAAATGATCGACCAAACCCGTAAAGCTCCAGAAAATAAGATGCTAAATGATCTTAAAAATCTTGCAAAAAAAGGCGAATCCCTGGAGTTTCGAGACGAACAAGGAGCCACTCCGGTAAGCCTACATCTCCTTGAAAACCTGTTGTTCTGAAAATAATGTTAATGAAATGGATGAGTACTTTCTGTTAAAGATCAAAATGAGTTTTTAATCTTTAACTTTTTGAATAAAATATAAAAAATTATTAATCAATTAATCACTTTAGAATAGAAACACAAAAGTTTCATTAATCACTTTAGAATAGAAACACAAAAGTTTCATTAATCACTTTAGAATAGACAAAAGTTTCATTAATCACTTTAGAATAGAAACACAAAAGTTTCATTAATCACTTTAGAATAGACAAAAGTTTCATTAATCACTTTAGAATAGAAACACAAAAGTTTCATTAATCACTTTAGAATAGAAACACAAAAGTTTCATTAATCACTTTAGAATAGAAACACAAAAGTTTCATTTTGATGCTCTCCCACAAGTTTGAGTCTTATAACGCCAAAAATCGGGATTCGATCCCCGCGATGGACACAGTACAGATAATCCATTGTGTAGTATTGTGACGAACAAACAAACTTATTTTGATATACATGACGCTATTTTCGTTAAAACACTAATATTGTAAGTTTTTTTTTTGTTTAATTTCTCATAAAAAAAAAGAATTTGACAAATGTGAAACTATAACAAAAATTCGTTACATTAGGAGAAGGTATTAATTGAATAACCTTACTGAACTTATTATTTTGTGCTATAAGCCCTTGTGATTGTTTTACAAAACATTTCGCGTGAATCGTTAAACTTGATTTGCCTTAAAAGATAGTGTGCGGTAAATATTTTTAATCGTTATTTAAGAAATATTTTATTTTTCTCCCTAATTTTCAGAAGGTAATAATTTTGAAATAACTCGGGATACTTTCTTTTGTGAAAATAGCTCAGACACTCGGGATTTACTTCGCTGGTGAATTTTCATTGACAGAAATTCCCGGGTTTATAATTTTCCTTACCTTTAGATAACAATACTCATTTTTGTTGTTGTTTCAAAAAAAATAGACTCGGGTGATAGAAGTATTTTATTAATAACTGTGTTTTCTTTGTATTTTTCAACTTCACAAGAAGTTTTTTGTTTTTTTTGTCTTCGTAGCTTCACATAGCGGCAGCCAATGACTACTTGAGTGTAGTGGAGTTTTTGTTGGATCAAAATGTAACGGTGGACGCCGTCGACAACGACCTCTGGCGACCGATTCACGCTGCTGCTTGTTGGTGTAAAGTAAGCCTCCTGTCTTGAAGATTATGTAAAACTAACCGCTGATAAAGACACTGAGTCTGTTCACACTTAATAACAGCACAAGTAAAGACAAATATTTTCAAAATAGGAAGTAAATGTAGGGATGACATTTAAATCATCCCTATATAATAGCATAGGCACACAGTGTAGTAGAATGTTAAAAGACAAAAATAGGATAAATTAAACTAAATTGTGATTGAATAGTTATAAATATTTTTTTTTTATTCCTGTAAATTCCCAGTGGAGCATAGGGCCGTAACAACACCTCACCAACGGAAAGTTGTTGTTGCAGTTACTTGTAGCAGGTTGGTTTTTACGGGGTGGAGTAGCTAGCCCCGCGCCTGGACTTGGGACCAGACAAAGGCGGAGGTTGGCATGTTTGGTGTGACGGGGATTCGAACCCGCGACCCTCAGATTACGAGTCGAGCGCCCTAACCACCTGGCCATACCGGGCCTCCAGTTATAAATATTACTATATGTTAATTATTATTATTTATGCTATTATATTGGGAGGATGCAAATGCCATCCCTACTAACTTTTTTTGCATTGTTTTTGAAGGACTGATATTTGCCATCCCTACATTTACTTCCTTTTTTGAAAAATTTTTCTTTACTTGTTTGCTTGTTGTTTTTTTTTTAATGCAATGTTTCGATAAACATAGGAAGGATGTATTTATGACCATTTATAATACGATGAGGTTCCAACTGTAATATTTATTGTGTACCTATTATTGGCTGGTAATTCCTTTTCACCCTGTACTTAAGCTTTTTGGCCCGGCATGGCCAGGTGGTTAGGGC
>NW_013666757.1:288799-290730 GCF_000517525.1 Limulus polyphemus
CGTTGGTAAAAGAGTAGCCCAAGAGTTGACGGTGGGTGGTGATAACTAGCTGCCTTCCCTCTAGTCTTACACTGCTAAATTAGGGACGGCTAGTGCAGATAGCCTTCGTGTAGCTTTGCGCGAAATTAAAAAAAACAAACAAACAAACTTGAGCTTTTTAAAGAAACAACAAATTTCTGTAAGAAACTAACTTCAACATCGTTTACACTAGAATTATGATTTTTTTTAATTACTACTGGTTATAAATAATACTTATAAAAGCGGATAGTCCGTTTGAAACTATGTCACCTCAGTGAAATTTGTTGACAACATTGTTTTGGTTTTTGAATTATTATGTAATAAAAAAAGAAGCAGAAGAAAGAAGAACAAGAAATTCAAACTTTTTTGCTCTGATATTTACAGACATTCCCAGAACTTGCGACTTAGTCATTATATATATTGTTATAAAAGGAAACACTGTACAGTATTGTAAAGTTCTGATGACTTATTGAGGAGATATTTAAAATACCATTTTGATGAACAATCCGAGCCATTTCGACATAGGCAGTGCTGCCACCTGCCTGATTATACGTATTTTTTTGTCAACAGTTCTAATCAAATAATCTATCATTACATTCATAAAACATCAGGTATTAACAACTTTTCTTCATCACTCAGCAGCACAAAGAAACAATTTTTCCAAGTATTAAGTGAAGATCATTTTTATCTATTCAATTTAATTTTCATTTTTGTTCACATGTTAGATAATGCAATAAGTAAGAAATATATTTTTCTAATTAAGAAATTGTATCCGGGGGATTTCATTTCTATAAGACACGGGTCAAAGTAGTGCTTACAGAAATGCAGGCAAGATTTTTAGGTGTTCCAATTCTGTAATGAGCATGTGTTACCGATAAGATTCTAAAGTAAACGTGTATAAATATTGCTCCGCTGTAGGTAACAACTACATGTGACGCAGCGCTATGAGGAACGTATCTGAGTGATATATTTCCAGAGTAAACGTACATAAGTATTGCTGCTCTTTAGGTGACAGGTATAGGTGATACAACTCTGTAAAAAAAAAAAAGATGGTAGAGTTCTGAAAGAAATAGTTGTAAGTCATGTTTCTTAATTAAAAGGTGTAAGTGATGCAATTTTGTGGAAAGAAGGTCTATAAAGAAACATAGCATTTGAAAAGGAACAAGGCACTTCTGTAAGGAACAGATCTAAGTGGAACAGGTCTGACATGATAAAGATCTGAAGGAAATAGGCTAAAATGATAGAAATCTCTATGGAACGTGTCTAGATGTTGCAGTTTTGCAAGAAACAAGTCTAAGTTATATAGTTTTGCAAGGAAGAGGCGTGAGTGGTATATTTTTCTAAGGAACAAGTCTGATTGATACAGTTTTTAAGTAAATGTCACTTATTGATCCAGTTTTATAAAGAACAGGGCGGGGTGATGCAGTTTTGTAAGAAACAATTTGAAGTGGTGTAGTTTTTGCAAGAAACAAGTCTAAGTTATATAGCTTTGCAAGTTACAGGCGTGAGTGGTATATTTTTCTAAGGAACAAGTGTTGAGTGATACAGTTTTTAAGTAAATGTCCCTTATTGATCCAGTTTGGTAACAAACAGGTTTAGTCACCCTATTGGGGATGTTTTTCGTTTAGGCTTTATCATGAAGTTATAGATTCTAATGTTGTCAACGAAACAGAGAGGTATATCGTAAATAATTGTAAAAAACACGCAGATGATACTATACACACAGGAAACAAACAATGAGGAATTGCAACTAAATTTATCGTTGGTACAATCGATTATTACCGATTCAAATTCCTGTCACCGAACATGTTCGCACTTTCAGCCGTGGGGGCGTTATAATGCGTGACGGTCAATCCCACTGTTCGTTGGTAAAAGAGTAGCCCAAGAGTTGGCGGTGGGTGGTGTTAACTAGT
>NW_013666757.1:290740-297128 GCF_000517525.1 Limulus polyphemus
CAGTATTTTGCATCAGACAACTTGTTTTTGCGATGCCATAACTTTATCAATATCCAAATATTCAGTATTACTCCCCACAGTTCGACCAGGTTTTCAGTTATCGTTTGATTTTTTTTTTTCAGTTTCATATAAGTACATATAGCCTTAATATTCATATTCGTATCTTGTGTATGCCAAGCCACGGTTGTGAGCGATCGGCCTTTTTCTTTTCAGTCATCGTTTTACTACATTTTCTTCATGTTTAGGACCACTGTCTTGTTGGAAGACGAATCTCTACTAAACAGGTCTTGTTCCCTTGGGAATATCATGGTGGGTAAGAATCTTCTTGTACCTATGGGAGTCAGGGTGCCGTAATGTTTTTGTAGATCTCCCACACCACTAGCAGAGATGCAGCCTATGCTTGTATTGCCCCCCCCCCTCCCATCTCCCGGCATGTTTCACCGTAAATGTTGTACACTGATTGCGACATTATTATTCTCGCTGTCATCAAACAAACTATTATTCCTTTTTGCCAAATGATTTTAATTTGGATTCGTCTGTAAATAACTCTCTACCCCAGCTATGCATATCCGATTGTTTGAAATGTGATGCCAATTTTAGCCTTTTGATTTGATCTCTGTTAAGCAGTGGCTTTTTTGACAGCTACACATCCATTGAGGCCAGTTCGTGCTAATGTGTATGTTAATAATCTGAAGGTAACATTCACATCTTTACTTAAAACTGGGTCAGTGGAAAGATCTCTACAGGATTTGCGTTTATTACTTAAAGAGCGTACCCTGAATAACTTAACATCAGTTTTGAAGAATTTGGCCTTCTCGACTGCTTCTATTATCAACAGAAACAGTTTCATGTATCATTTTTAGTTTTCAGATAGCTTCTACTGAAACAGAAAATTTCGATTTAAGCTATCGTGTGGAGTAGCATTCATCGCCAAAACACGTCTGTCACGTGGCTGGGAGTCATTGGTGCATCCACCACACTACTGCTGGGAATAGTATAACTGCTTGCATTTTTATATGCATTATACTCGTGTAGCACTACCTGATTGATTGGATGACAGCCAATAATAGTGTAATCTATCAATACATGACTGTACTTTGGTAAAATTAATTTTCGTACAGTAAAGGGGGAGCAATCTCATAATAATTACACTTTGATGCTCATTTTATTCACTGTCTCCATATTTATTACCGGTAATGTATGAGTGTTGAAAAAGGTCTTGAACTGATGTTTCTATGAAATCAAGGCATGTTTTTACTACATTTTCAAAGTTCTCTCTATGCCCATTTTCTATTGTACAGCTGTTTTTGAAATCAGCTTTACATGTCGAAGAACTTTGTAAATAATCCCAGTCTATATAGGCAGGTAGTGACGTAGATGTTTGTTATATCTTTTTTTCTGAGACTCTGATAAGCATGTTTTATCCTTCAGTATCCTGGCGTGCTTGAGATGTTAGTACATGGCGGTGCTGACCTCAGTGCAACAACAAAAAATGGAGAAACCCCTTTCGGTAAGAGAAGTATTGATTTCTTTCCCATAATTTTATTATCTTCGTTTGAATGATTGAAGGGTTAATAGTAAAAAGTCTAGTGTGAATACATTTCTTGATTAAGTCGCCTAAACGTTTAAAACTGTGGGCAAACAATGGGTAATTGTTTAGTCTCTAACTCCATGTTTATATGATTTTTATTCAAAAAATGTCTCGACCAACATTATCTATTCACTAAAATTGTATGCTAATTTTGTTGTTCACTGATATGTTATTGCTCATATTTGTTCACCAGTATGTGTTGTTACTGACTGTGATCGTTCACTAGCGCGTGTGTGTGTGTGTTGTTACTGACTGTGATCGTTCACTAGCGTGTGTGTGTGTGTTGTTACTGACTGTGATTGTTCACTAGCGTGTGTGTGTGTTGTTACTGACTGTGATTGTTCACCAGCAGTGTTGTTACTGCCTGTGACTATTCACCAGTTTGTGTTGTTACTGACTGTGACTGTTCACCAGTAGTGTTGTTACTGACTGTGACTATTCACCAGTTTGTGTTGTTACTGACTATGGCTGTTCACCAGTAGTGTTGTTACTGACTGTGACTATTCACCAGTAGTGTTGTTACTGACTATGGCTGTTCACCAGTATGTGTTGTTACTGACTATGGCTGTTCACCAGTGTGTGTTGTTGCTGACTATGGCTGTTCACCAGTGTGTGTTGTTGCTGACTATGGCTGTTCACCAGTGTGTGTTGTTGCTGACTATGGCTGTTCACCAGTATGTGTTGTTGCTGACTATGGCTGTTCATCAGTATGTGTTGTTACTGAATGTTGCTGTTCATCAGTATGTGTTATTACTATGGCTGTTCACCAGTTGTTGCTAACTATGGCTGTTCACCAGTGTGTGTATTTTTGACTGAGTCTGTTTATCAGTGACTTTTTATCTGTACTTGTCCATACACCAGTTATGTATACATTTTATTTGTTCGTCAATATGTACTGATTTCTTCGTTTATACATGTCTATTCATGCTTTTAACAACCAGTTACATAATGTTAATCTATTTATAGATGTGTTTGGTCGTCAAAGTATAACTGTGTGTATTTGTCTATGTGAGTGTCTATTTTATATATTTTTACACATATACTTACAAATGAGCATGCTTGCTGTATGTTTGTTTTTCTTCTTATATTCACTTGCAAAATAATATCCTAACCTGTGTAAATGCATATTTCAGGTTAACAAGTATTATAATACTTAATGTTTGTAAAATTATTCTTAACATTTTCAGTTAAATATGTTTACGAAAACACGTTAGGAACCCAAATGTGTTTATATTATTCTTTTTCTGGTTTTAGCTAGGTAAGAAAACTGAGTTTAATTACACTCTCTAAAGTAATTAAATGAACGTCTTGTTTTAGTAATAATGTGGCAAAATTGATAATTTCAAAACTTTGTAATTATTTTTTTGTAACAATACGTTTGGAGGAAACAAAAGCTTACAAACTGATTTAGATAACCAGACAGAACTGGTGTGATTTAAACATGAAAATTGGTGTTATTTAAGAGACATTATCTTGATAGATATTTGTGAAGATCCAGAGCTCAAAATGGTGTTAACCGAGCTGAAGACCCAGATGGAAACTGATAGTAAAACACACGTGCATGATATCAGACGATCACAAAGTCAGAATAGCAGAAGGTAAATAAAACAAGCTTCGCTGTAAAAAAAGTAGCATTTTATCTTACTGAAACAACTATAACAATAAAAACTATAACTACGAATTTCAAATGTTACTTTCACCAACTCTACCACGTTTTCTTAACTGTAACCCAACTTTGATAGTACGACTGATGATATCGTCAATTCTTACTACGTTTAACTGAAGCACAACCGTCGGCAAATCAACTCTAGCATATTGTTTTTCTATTTTTACTGATATATGTATTACACTTTTGGATATTATAACATAAGTTTTTGTTCTTCTCTAGTCAATCAGTTCGTCGGACTAGTATAAGAGATAAGAATAAGATCTCCCGAAGAGAAGCTTTAGAAGAAGCAATGTTATGGCAAGAAAAGGAAAAGACATCCGAAAACCACCAGGTGTGTATCTGTTGCAGTAACTACGTTATAACAAAAACTGTTTACTTATGTGGTGATATATGTGTAATAACCAGGTCTCTACGACTGTTCTAAAATCTTCAAAGCAACTACATTTTGGCAAATCGGTACAACTCGGTCATCTAACTTGTAGGTGTTGCTGCATTTCATTGAGAATAACGACAGCAACAATGCTGTAAGGCTTCAGTTGGTATACAATACAAATATATATATACGTTCAAAAGGTGTAGGTAGCTTTGAATATTGTTTTAACTAGGAGCAACCATACTGACTTGTTGTTTCCGTTTGTTATATGTTAACATAGTGTATCAATTTCAAATAACTATTATGATATTGTGTTTTAATCAGGTGTAACTTTTTACTAATATGATGTTTTAATCAGTTGTAACATTGTATTAATATGGTGTTTTAATCAGGTGTAACTTTGTACTAATATTGTGTTTTAATCAGTTGTAACATTGTATTAATATGGTGTTTTAATCAGGTGCAGGTTTGTAGTAATATAGTGTTTTAATTAGGTGTAACTTTGTATTGATATGGTGTTGTAAGTAGGTGTAAGTTTTACTAATGTAATATTTTAAATAGATGTAACTTTGTATTAATATGTTATTTCAATCAGATGTAACTTTGTGCTGATGTGGTGTTTTAATCAGGTGCAACTTTGCACTAATGTGGTGTTTTAATCTGGTGTAACGTTGCACTAATGTGGTGTTTTAATCTGGTGTAACGTTGCACTAATGTGGTGTTTTAATCTCGTGTAACGTTGCACTAATGTGATATTTTAATCAGGTGTAACTTTGTACTAATGTGGTGTTTTAATTAGATGTAACTTTGTATTGATGTGGTGTTTCAATTAGGTGTAACGTTGCACTAATGTGATATTTTAATCAGGTGTAACTTTGTACTAATGTGGTGTTTTAATTAGATGTAACTTTGTATTGATATGGTGTTTCAATTAGGTGTAACTTTATACTGATATGGTGTTTCAATTAGGTGTAACTTTTTGATAATATATTGAATTAATCACTTATACGTTTTTACTAATATGATGTTTTCATTTGGTGCAACTTTAATATGACATTTTCATATGGTGCAATGTTACATCGGATGGGACTTTGTGCTTAGGTGATAATTTCGTTATGCTAAACTTTGAACTTACAATATATGATATATTCAGTAAATAGAACTTTGCTCTAATATGGTGTTTTGATTTAATGTTACTTATTACCAACATGGTGTTTTAATCAGGTTAATATTATATCGACATGGTGTTTTAATCAGCTTTAACTTTATCATGTCATGGTGTTTTCAGTTAGTGCTAATTTATATCAACATGATGTTTTAATTAAGTTTAACTTTATACTAGCGTGTTTTAATCAGGTGTAATTTTATATTAACATGGTATTTTAATCATGTGTAACTTTATATTGACATGGTGTTTTAATCAAGTGTAACTTTTTATACTGACATGGTTTTTAATCATGTGTAACTTTATATTGACATGGTGTTTTAATCATGTATAACTTTATACTGACATGGTGTTTTAATCATGTGTAACTTTATATTGACATGTTGTTTTAAACAACAAACAAACAAAAACCAACAGCTTCTCATGCTGGAATAGTGCATTATTTGCCTAAAGATACCTGTAAGTTTGAATATATAATTATAAGATGTCAGGTTTTTTTTTTTTGGTAAAACTTTTTCAAGAATTTACGAATTTATTTTCAAATGCCTTTGGCATTTTTCAGATATCTAATTTATTGCAAAATTTTACAATCAATGGTAACGTGTATATGGAGTTTCTTTACATTAGCATTTAATTGAAAGAAACCGTTGATTTATAAAATGAGTGAGTTTTTCGCCTTCAGATTTGTAAATGGGTTGGCTAAACATGGTTCTCTTGTAAGCTTAGGTATTTTGCAGACAAAGGATTGTATTTTGTGTTTAATGGTTTCATTTATGATCACGTAAAGAGGTTTATTATTTGATCAAAACTTGCTCCTATATGGTTAATCTACTCTTGGAAAAAGAAATGGTTGAAAAAATTCCTGTTGGTTTTAGACAGTCTCATTATAGACAGTATGTTGAGGATACGTTCGCCATTTTTCATTCACAAAGTCATGTTAATGAATTCCGGCAATATTTAAACATTAAACACCCAAGGAAAAATTTTGCAATTGAATGTGAACATGAACCACTATAAATTTTTTTGGAAAGTTTAAGTTAGCAGTGTAGTTTTAAAATTGGTTTACATCATGAATTGAAGTTTTAGGATTATTTGCCAATTCTGTTTCTAAAGTACTTAAAGTTAACTTATTGTTTATTCCTATGAATTTTTATTACATGATAGTAAGGAGTTATACCTTATTATATGAAGAAATAACTCGTATTAAAAATTAATGAACTGAACAGTTACTTCATGGATAAAATGTAGAATAGACTGCACACCTAAATTCTTAAAATAAACCAATAATGACATTGTATGATGCGCAACAATCGCACTATTTTAAAATAAAGTAGTTATAAATCTAGGCACAGATAAGTATCAGAAGTTTATAGTATTTTGACACTTGTGTATAAAGTTAAAATCATAAATAATATTCAACGTTAAACTGGTACACAATTAAAAAAAAACATTTTATTTAGGATGACGTCGTAACGTCGAAACATGTAGAATCGTCAATATTTTGAACGCCATAGATAGGCCTAAATAAAATGTTTTTTTTTAATTGTGTACCAGTTTAACGTTGAATATTATTTATGATTTTAACTTTAT
>NW_013666757.1:297153-303149 GCF_000517525.1 Limulus polyphemus
ATAAAGTTAAAATCATAAATAATATTCAACGTTAAACTGGTACACAATTAAAAAAAAACATTTTATTTAGGCCTATCTATGGCGTTCAAAATATTGACGATTCTACATGTTTCGACGTTACGACGTCATCCTAAATAAAATGTTTTTTTTTAATTGTGTACCAGTTTAACGTTGAATATTATTTATGATTTTATCAGAAGTTTGTTTAAATCTGTTGCAAGATTTTTTTCTAATTTGGATGATGAAATCTCTAAGAAAAATTGAGTGAGTTTGTTTATTTATTATTGTTTATTTGTAATTAAGTACAAAGCTACACAACGGGCTATCTGTGCTCTGCCCACCACGGGTATCAAAACCCGGATTCTAGCGTTGTAAGTCCGCAGATATACCGCTGTGCCACTTGGGGACAAGGTCGTTTGTCATCTATATATTTCTTATGCTGGTTATGCGTAGGAATAGGTAAGCTCAAGCACAAGATGGGCTACCTGCTCGTTAAAAAATGTATTCCTGGTAAAACATGAGAAGCATGAGAACACGATGAACTTCATACGGGACTTTTCTACAGAAGGTAATGATGCTGTGGTAGGTTGCAACAGTCGAGTTGAGAATACTGCACCTCCTTAAAATGTCAGCTTGTTCCAGTTTTTAACAATAATAAGTTGCATGCGTAAATTTTTCAAGATTTGATTATTTAATAAAATAACATTATCCTCAAGTCGAAGTGACTTACAACTAAGATAATAGACCCATCGGATGTAGCTGTTAATTAATTAACGTAATGTTTTTATTAAGTGCAATTAGCCTATTAAAATAATTGTTTAAATATTTTACAACGAAGATACTGGTTTTGTCTGATTACGTTTGAATACTACTTGTTCATATGAACATTTTATCACAAGTTCTTCATTAAACCATAAAAAAAGCTTCTAGAATTGAGAGGTTGATATATACCACTTGAGATGCTGTTCTGTTAATGTGTATTTATTTTAAAGAATCGGCGAGAGTAGTTTCCAATTAATAAGTCTTTTGTTTCTTGGACATTAGGGAGATGACCAAATAAAAGAGAAACTAAATCATAAAGAAAGTGAGAAATGTAAAACGCCTGAAAATGACGTCAACTTAGTCGTTACCTCAGAAAATATGGAAAAGACAGGTGAAACGTATGAGTCGTTCAGGTTTAAAAGCAACCAGGGGGTGAAAGTAGATGGACTTGAAGAAAATAGCTGTCGTTTGAAAGAATCAGTGAATGAAATACAAAAACGTTTAACAGAAGAGGTTGACTTGAGAGCTGGAGATGGTCCTGTGTCCCAGAGTGACTTAAACGTTTCTCCAAGAAACTACTCTTCTACTTCTGTTAGTGAATCAGTGAAAGTGGAAATTCGTGTTACCGTCAACGGCAGCCCTTCAAGTGGTCCAGAAACCCTTTCCGATCTGAATAATTATCACCAGTGCCAAAATCAGGTCCCTCATCAGGACAAGGACAAGCCCTTCGGTGAACAACTTAAGCCTACTTTCTCAGATGCACCGAAGTGGAAGTTTAAAAGTTCTGAAGTTATTGGAAAAAGAAAAAAACATCGTTTTTGTATTGTAATGTAAATGTGTGCTAACTCTAAACTCAATTGTAACTGATAACAATGAAAACTTTATGAAATGTGAAACAAAAGCTCCTAAACCGAAATTCAAATTTTTATAAAGGGGAAATTTCCCTTAACAGGGTAGAAAAATAAAGGTCTGGAGATTTACCACTGATCCAACGGGGAAATGCAAATTAATTTCAATTATGTGCTTTAAAATTGGTATAGCATTAACTGTCAGTTTATGGTTTTATTTCTTGCTTGGAACTTTTATGCGCTCGTTTTCGACAATAACAAAAAAGAAAAAGAAAGAAAGAAGAAAATATAAATAACTACTTACATGCTTTACAGTGTGAAATAATCCTTTTTATTAACCAAATTATGGTTCCAAATAAAGGAAAACCAAACAAACCAACAAATGTGCATTTATACATCCAGTTTTTTGTCTCTTGATATTAATATAAATGAAAAATAATATCATATATCTTAACTATTACTTCAAGTACTCGTTTGTAGAAAAGGGATGTTTTTGAAAAAATTGAATTTTCTGCTTTCGATTAATTACCCCTTTTAATTTCTCCCATGTTGCGCAAGAACATTTCGGGGTCAAATTTAGTTCAGTAATATTTTATAAAAGGATAAAACTGAACAATTATTGTTTTTTTGTGAGTTACGTCATCTTATTTGTATTTGTAGCTCTATACTGAATTGTTCAAGATGACATTTTTATTTTAATATATAGAAATGTTTAGAGATTTGTCTTAGAATTTTCGGTGTGATTATCTGTTATAATTTCTTTCGATTTGTGAAATAGCTAAAGTAATTTTTATCGTTTGAATATGAAACGAACTCCAAAAAACAGCTTTTCTATGCTAGCAAGTTTTTATTTTCCTTCAGTGTTTTTCAGTTCATGTTAACTGTAATTGAGGGAATTTCTACCTTCACCATAACTTTTATGTCATTTTCAAGCACGTTCTTTATACTTATATAACCTAATTAATTTAAAATACACTTAAAGTAGTTTAGTTTACAAGGTAAACTCCGGTTTGAGAATGCGCGTGAACATCTAAAACCAAAACTTCGTGTGACATGTTCATTTCATAACTTACTTGCTTGAAGTTAAGCACAAAGCAACACAATGGGCTATCTGTGCTCTGCCCACCACGAATACATACCGCTGTGCCACTGAGAGGGGGGGGGGGCATAACTTACTTAAGTAAGAAGCATGATTGGTCATTTTTGTAAGTGATGTGAGAAACGTTATTATTCAGCAGTTATTTATACTAAACTCCATGGAAAAATAATACACCTGTCAATGATTTTTCAACGTAAACGCATAGGATTAAAATGCGAGTAAAATGACTTTGTAATGTAAAGACATGGTATACTTTAGGATCAAAATTGTGATTAAAATGACTATAATATAAAGACATAGTATACTTTAGGATCAAAATGTGATTAAAATGACTATAATATAAAGACATAGTATACTTTAGGATCAAAATGTGAGTAAAATGGCTAAAGATAATTTCCAATTGGTACTGTGTTAAGAAAACTGAAGATCGTCAATAAACATGAAGAAAAATGCCTTAAAACAAAGCTCTAAAATACGAGTTCTAGTTGAAAGATGCTACATCTCAAAGAAATACTAAATACGTTACTTGACTGTCATGAGTTATGACATACCATGAGTTTTATGATATATATATATATATGTTGTAGAATAAAATGACATCGAGCATTTTCAGCTTAGACTAAACAAAGTAAAATATTTTCTACGTAGAATTTTCAGTTTTTCTCTTACTGAAACTTTAGTTTTTCTTCTCCTCAATAATTAACTGATCACACCATGTTTCTTCATTCGTAAATTGCCCGATAGATGTCTCTTGTTGAGGTCATTTCAAGTAATTTTCTTTGCTGCAAAACTCAAACGTACACAATGTACTTATCTGTGCTATGCCCACTGCAAGTATCAAAACCCAATTTGTAGCGTAAAATCCCTTAAAATTACCGATCAGTCACTGGGGAGGCATTGCAGGGAAAATTGCAACTAATCTTCTTTTAGTAATAGGAATATTACAAATATTTTTGTCCCCTCCCTTCCGGTCGCTCAGTAGTAATTCTGAGGGCTGATAACGCTAAAATTCTGGTTTTGATACTCGCGGTGGACAAAGAATACAAAGCTCTTTCTGTAATTTTGTGCTTAATAACAAACATATAAATACTAAACTTTTCGATTACTTAAAGAAAAGTATTTATTACTATTTTTTCTTACATTTTAGTAGTATGGTTAAACGAATCTATAATATCAAAGGATTCAAAATGGGCTCCTTTAAAACAAAATAATTCTTTGGAGAACTTGCTCGGTAATTATAAAATAATTGAACACATTATCGACAGAACACCTCGCGAGAAAATAGTGTATTATGTTATTTTTATTATTTATTGAAAATTAACGGCACAAAATGCAGAATTTATTGTGTTCACATTAGAACAAGGAAAACCACAATTTTTGCTTCAATATCTTAACACTTCAAATCCCAAGTCTGCCATATAACTGCCAAGCTAAAGGCTGCGTTCATGGGGTTCGTACTGATTCATTATAAGATCTGTTCAGAAAGTCGAAACAACGCTTTATTTGTAAACACGTTGTTGGATGTAAACATTTTCCAAAATGCGCAAACTTAAACAACAGGTTTCGAATTATTGTACGTGTATTTCTGATATCTTCTAAACACAGTCGACTTATGTCATTGGCAGCGTGTGCATTTAGCAGTTCATTTTGTTTCGGACAAAGACGTAAAAGTGTTTGATTATTTCGTGTATATTTTTCATGCAGTGCTTAATTAATTGTTTGTAATTAAGAACAAAGCTACACAATGGGCTATCTGTGCTCTGCTCATCACGGGTATCGAAACCCGGATTGTAGCGTTGTAAGTCCACAGACATACCACTGTGCCACTGGGGGGCTTCATGCAGTGACGATACTTGTTAAGCACTTACAATAACGAATCACAGTTTAAAAAACGAGAACATTGGGGAGTAAATCTTCCTTTAATGAGCATAAATTGGAAAATATATAAACTCCGGAAATAGTTAATCACTTGATTTTTAGAAACTTCATAAGGCTAAGTATTTCTTTATTATTCCTTTTAACGCCCCCCAGTGGCACAGCGGTATGTCTGCGGACTTACAACGCTAGAATCCGGGTTTCGATACCCGTGGTGGGCAGAGCACATATAGCCCTTGCGTAGCTTTGTGCATAATTAAAAACAAAAACAAAAAAAATTCCTTTTAACTTATAGGAATAAATAACAATCTGTATAATATGTGGTCATTTTTAGTTTCATGTTATGTATAGGTCTATACACGCAAATGTAATATGATTGGTCCTAGTCAACCGAGCAATGTTACATTTAAACTATCTCAATATCAGTCATGAAGAAAGTTTCACTATGTCCCCTATCAAGTTTATCGCAATTTATTTGATAATTGATTCAAGCGTAGGGCAAGGAGTGGCCAGTATGCTGCTGAACCCTTTGCACTTGTAATCGTGAATGTGTTATACGATTTGACAATTAAACCGGTTTTTCGGTTTAAGTCAGAAGAAGTCCTTGTCTTAGCGATGTTGCTAGCTGGCTGCTTGCCCTCTGGTCAGTAGTTCAAAATGAAGGATGATAATTTTTGTACCCTAATGGCAGGGCCAGTCCTTGAGTCCAGGTGCAGGAATTAATGGTGGGGCCCCCTGCTACAATGTTATTGAATTATATATATATAGTGTGTGCATGAGAGAGAGAGAGAGATTACAGACAAAACAATATAACCATGCATGATGCATCTGAAACTAAATTTTAGTAATGACCTACCCAAGTTTCAAACATAAAAATGGAAGCAGACGCAATAATTGCAATGAAAAAGAAAATGTACTTACAAAATTTTAGTTCAAGTGAAATTCAATTTTCTTGCACTATCACTGGCCCATTCTTCTAAGAAGTTTTCGAAATTGACAAGACAGCCAAGGAACTGAGACGGTCTTGACTCATTTTTGATAGCAAATATGATTTCATTAATTTCAGTTTACTGAAAGAGCATTCAGCATTAGCCACTGTAACTGGCAAAGTTAGGTAAACTCGGAGAGCTACAACAACGTTTGGAAAATTGCATCATATCCGCAATTAACCAAAAACCTTAATAACTCTATGGTTTGCATTTCAGTATAGTTCTTTTCTTTCAGAATGTTTTTTTAGAACTCGTCTATGATTTCAGGACCAATGTCTTTGAATGAAAATTAAAAATCCTTTGCTGCTTCTTCTAAGTTTTCATCGGAGCTGTTTTTTCTTCTATTAAATACTAAAATAATTTGAAGCGATCCATTATTTCGGAATATTACTAAATCGCTCTTGAAGTTGTATAAGTATTGTT
>NW_013666757.1:304118-309100 GCF_000517525.1 Limulus polyphemus
AAATGTCATCATACTCTCTTTTTTCTCCTATGTGGTCTTTTAGATGGAAAATTAGGGTTGCCACCAACTTCTTCAACAGCTGCCTTCGCTTCGCCCCCCAGTGGCACAGCGGTATGTCTGCGGATTTACAACGCTAGAATCCGGGTTTCGATACCTGTGGTGGCCAGAGCACAGATAGCCCATTGTGTAGCTTTGTGCTTAATTTCAAATAAACAAAGCCTTCGCTTCGTTTATAGTTATAATCTTAACATGAAAAATCACTTTGCACACGGACTAGTAAAAAATACTCGATATATTCACGGACAAATCTTTTTTTTAGTTAATAAAAAATACTTCACTAAAAATATGTCTTTTTTTAATATGTGAATGACTTATAATGTTTACTGAAAGTCTGCAAAATTTTGTGAAGATATACATACTATATTAAAAGTCCATGATGTCAGAAAAACACGTATGTTCAATAAGTCTTGATATAAAATGATGAAAACCATGTAACCCAAGCTCTTTCTAAAGGTGGACCTTTCTTCTTCAGGGGCAAAGTTAGTAGATTCAAAACTATAAAGACTTTAAACGAGTATAAAGAGGTCACGTGGTTGGTCACATTGACCGAGCCCCTATTGAGATGGTTAATTACAAGTGAAATGAACTAAACAGGGCCCCATTTGATTGAGATTTTGGGCCCCCTTCTCTCGGGGCCCGGATGCCTCGCACCCGCTGCAACCCCATAAGGACCGGCCCTGCCTAATGGTCTCTGACCTGGCCGTATAGCCTATGTGCTCATAAGAGCTGTTCAGGTTGATAATACCTATCCAAGCATATGGTTGAGTACGTTATATTTTGAAGCCTTCGTTACAGTTCATGTCACAACACCCAGTCTATCTGACGATCATGCATCTTGACAATAATCCTGCAGGGTAGTTTCCATTACAAGAGGCTCCGTCCAAAATACACCACTTGTCCCTGCAAGCTTTCCATAATCCATCTAGTGTACGAAAAAGATTGTTTCCTAGCGCCCATATCAACAATCCGATTGCACAAAAATCCATATGTCTTTGTATGAAATAGCATGACTATCTATTTCATTCTCCAGCTGCTTCAGGTATGAAAGGAAGGTATGACTGAAAGCCTTATCTTAGTGAATCCCTACCCCGATGGCTTCGTTTCCAGACGGATATCGTTCTTCATTATGTCGTATACTGTTGCGTGGGATACGTGGATGTTTTTGCCATTACCTTTGTGTCCGTGGATTCTTACTTATTACGAGACCCACATTTTGCGTGCCACAATTGGAGTACTGCTTGCTGCAATTGTCTTTCTGGATAATCTTCTCATCTCAAGTTAATCCATATTCTATTTTTTTTACAATGCCTTTAAGTTCAACGGATATCCGCTTTTAAAATTTAAAATACACGATCTAAAGACATATTCAGAATATGGGTTTATAAACATTTCGCGTTACATACCCTTCTTAAATGCGATCAGTTTTCGGTGGCATCACAATACCTACATAACACCAATGTCAAAATGCAGTTTGGAAGCATGCCGTTTCACCGTGACAATATTTTTGCTGGGGTTATCATGTCACTTGCTGATTTGAATATTTTCAAAACCATTAATATAACGTTCTCAATCCTCTGTATTTTTCTTACATATAATGTTTCAATAAGAGTATTTACTCATCATATTTCTAACAAATGTGGAAAGAAGATCTGAAAAGTATACGGTACCTACTTTTTTATTGTTAATTTCTAACGGTGTAAGCTTTTTTTCAGTTTTATATTAGCTGTTTTTGCATTCGCAGCTGAGTATTTTATGTTAAATTTTTATAACGACATGATCTGTCAGTTTAAAATTGTTGTGAAAGAAAATAACAATCTTACTCGCCAGTATATGTGGAACAACTTCTATACTTGTATGTAGATATATTGTTTAAAAAGATCGATTTACCTTTTAGCTTTGTATTTGGTCGTTCAAATTTAACTACGTGGGATAAATAATTTGGAATTTTGAGATGGAAGTTGAGAGACACAGTATTAATTATCATGGTTGCAAATAGCGGAGTGTCTACTCTTTGAATGCCACCTTTATAGAGAAACAACTCTTCTTTTGACAGGTTTATTTTTACATACATGATAAAAGACAAAACAAAAAATACACATCTTTTAATATTTACTTACTTTTCTGAAACCTGACATTGGTAAACTTTGGGAAGTTTGAAGGAGAATACCCTTTCTTTATGGCGGTATAAAATTCAAATTGTTAAGGCAGTGAATAAGTTAAGAGTTTAGGACTAAATGTCATGAGCGGTGGCTTGCATGCAACCTAAGTGCAGGGGTATAAACGGAAGACTGTGGTGGCACCATCAGTATGTTTAATGCACACCAGCTTTATATATTAACAACTTTAAGTGGGACCTAAAATAATCTGACTACAAGCGTCTACCAAATCACTCGATTGCGGTATTCATATATTTATATACATTATCATTTAAAGCTAGAAATGAAGCGATTTCACACATGTGTATCAGTGTTATTTTGCAAGAAACATACCGATGACACGGGTCACCATTAGAAAAAAAAGTAAATTTGAAACTTCATCAGATTGAAATTCAATACAAACTTTAATTCCTGGTGTTTCAAAATAAATAAAGCAACATGTGGAAAAATTAATTTAACATCTAATACATCTTGAGCTTTGATCTTTCTACAACTTTTTTCTTAGTTTTCCTTCTTAAACAGTTAATAGATAGCTTGTGTGTGAACTTGAGTTAACCTTGGTAGATATTTAAGAGTAGTACTTGTTTTAATTTCAATATTGTTTAAAAAATATTCTTAGAAATATTTCTAAAATTTATAATTAAAGGATAGTAGAGTTTGGAAAAAGTGATTTCTACATTGGTTACGTTTGTTAATGTACTGACTGGTCCAGCATGGGATGTAGCCATTTCACACAAAAAATAACAACCAAGGTTGATTCTGGAACCAGGAGCGTGTGACTGTGTAATATCATGCCACCTAAAGCGAGCCCAATGATCCCTGACCACACTTACATATATAGATGTGACTTGGGTAGCCACATATCTGGAAAAGTCAGTGAGTTTGAAAGGAGCATAAAAATTAGATAAAATTGCCCCCCCCCATCTCAAAACGTGAAACACACATACAAACCACACCGCTTAGCTAAGCCAATTTGGGGGATATTTTAACGTAGCTTTAATTAGCCACTATATGCTATTTTGTCTGGTGATAATTATAAAATTCATTATATTTAATGACAGGTTAGATCAAATTTTGCTAAGTACAAAAAAGCAACATTTTATTTTCAGTCATCAAGTTACAGTGAATTTGTTTGAGGATATTTGTCTGTAGTACCGTAGCCTTAACTGTGTATGTTCCAAAGCTTTTATTACCATTTATATCACGTTACAAACTAAAGTGGTGTTGATTAGCTAGAATGACAAAAAAACTTGAAATACCAATGAACATTGCGGGCGCAGGCAAAAGTGTATAAAAAAAATAGAATTTTTCCTGAAAATTAATGGGGAATAAAATTTTGAAAGAATGTTTTATTTGCTTGGTTGCTGTTAAGTGCAAAGCTACACAGTCGGCTATCTGCCCAACGCGGTATCATAACCCGATTTTTAGCGTTATAAGCCCTCAGACTCACCACTGGGTCACCAAGGGACATTTGAAAGAATGGGTTACCCTAGTAATGCATCAAGTTAAATATTATGTGTATTATATTATATCTCTTTCAAAAAAGGCAAATTTGTTGGTACTTTCAAACATTTAGAGAAGTTACCCAAACATGTTACTTCAACCACTGATAGCATATCCACACATGAAAAATAGAAAATTATGTATAAATTTTAGATGAACACTGTGGGGTTGTTGTTTCTTTTACACGCATGTTTGTGACATATTTGATTATATTGTATATTTTCTTTCTGATTAGTTGAGTATATTTAAAAGATTCTCCTGTCTGTTTTTTACTGATATTTTTGTGTAAAACTGTTTATTATCAAAAAATTGATATTTGAAGTGAAACAGCTAGTTCGTCCGTTATCTTGATATAACAATTTGTTTTTTCCAGTACGTAAAGTCGTATATTTAAAAAAATATCCCAAATGATTTACTAATTTGCCAATTTTAGAACAATAAACGAGCCGTCAGTGATTATAATGCTACAGTGTTCAATAAATGATGTAATACGATGAATCAGCAATTTTAATTGAAGATAAAAATGTAGAGAAGGAACAGATGTGAATGAAAGAGTAAGTTGTACCAAGAGTTGTCCGTCCGTGATCATGGTATATCACGTATTGGCTCCATGCCAAGCACACCAGCCAGATTACAAACAAATTACACGAGAGCGATCATCAAGTAATATCTATACAGTCTGTTGTTATTTAGTTTCAACTGGTGAGTTCTACACTTCTTGGATATTGTGGACAATCTGGCCACAATCAGACTTATCAGAGCTTAGCTTGCTTCAGGTAAGTATAAAGAATATGAACAGGTTTTGCATACGTTGAAAACTGATATCTATTTTATATAGCATCTGCTGTCAATTGTTATTCATAGAAGCTGGAATATGGCAACTGCTGCCTTCTTAGCATTTATTGAATAACTGCATATGATATTTATAACTGTTTCATTACACACTATTGCTACTCTAACAGGCCGGGCAATGAAACCTAGGATTCAGGATCTACATCTCGTTGCTGTTAAATCGCGCTTTGTCCTTTGGTACCGATCAAATCCCAATATTCGGTGTTACGTATCGGAATTTCAAATAGCCTGAAATTGAGTTAACTGATAAATTTAACTTTAGTAGTTAAATTGTACTTTAGGTTTAGCAGTTAAGTAAAAGCCGTATTATAGTCATTTTATGATATTTGCCAACAAGATTGATACACACAGTTTTCTTTTTTTAACACAAATACGTTTTAATATATACACAACAATACAATTCACAATAAC
>NW_013666757.1:309121-310416 GCF_000517525.1 Limulus polyphemus
AGCTAGCTTTGTCCTTTGCCACACACGCTGAGTTTTCTACCGTTGAAGTTAGGTAATGTTTTCGTAAAAGTACTAATGTCCGATGAGAATCCACTGAAGTTAAATGAGTTGTTATGTTCGAACTTTGTAAATGCTCCTGGTCAAATATCTAAAGTTTTCCAATCGACTGATGAGCGTTATAATAATCAGTTATAGCTTCCGAAGTTTATAGCATACTGACTATAGCGAACTAATAATATAGATACTCTCTCTTGGCGCGTCGCGTTGGTTATATTTATAGCCGTGTGAAGGCTTTCTAGAATATTCAGATTACGTAACAATACAAATTTAAGCGTTTATGTACATACGTATATTGTTTATTCTTACTCTCGAGAATCTTCTACAACTTTGGAGAATAGGCAGGAGTTTCGCAATAAATATTTAACACTATAAGCTATGCATGTTTCTAAATATAAATTTAATTTAAACAAACGTTGATATTAAAATAAATATATAATAACAAATTCGTTACATTGGTTAGACAAGAGTAGCCCAAGAGTTAGCGGTGGATTCTGTTGACAAGTAGCTGCCTTTTCTCTCGTCTATCAGTTTAAATTTAGGGACATCCATGTGCAGATAGCCCTTTGTGTAGCTTCGTTTAAAAATTCCAAAAGAAACAAATTGCTCTAATTCATCCGTTATTTGAATGGTTGTTCATATTGTCACCTATATAATATACATATATATATAAGAGCCCGTTGTCTTTTAGTAACCCTCCGTTCGTTTGATCGCTTAGCAACAAAACTATAACTTGACATTATTGCTATAAGTATGTACATGATACCTCGAATGTTCACGAGTGCTGGCTTGAATTCCACTTTTTTAGATCGTTTTACGTTTTATTTTATGCATATACCTAGCTTGACGTAGACATTTTGAAGATCTTGGCGAGTTTTAAAAACATCTGAGTTAGAGGTTAGTGATCATAATTCGTATGTTTTTACTAGACTTTCGTGAAGTTTTTCAGTTTTATTATTACTTTTTTGGATAAAACATCTTTTTCTTTTCTTACCCCCAAACATGTTGCCATTAGTCTTAACTAATGATGGTTTGAAATTAATTTTTGGGTTTAAACTTTGTGATAGAATTTTTGTCATGAACCCTAGGCCTACTGGTTTTGGGTGCTTCATCTTCTTTTGGCGTACCTTAATTTTTAAGTTATATGACGTGTTCTTAAAAATACTGTTGCGTCAGCGAGTCACGGGACTACTATGACGCAACGTTTCTAGAACTATCATGTACTTTGTCGAATGTTC
>NW_013666757.1:310426-314450 GCF_000517525.1 Limulus polyphemus
TTCAAGTTCTTACTAGAAATAGGGTACGCTGGTATATAAAAGAGGGAATGTAATGTGTGGATAGTCAGGGACAGTGAGTAATTGAACTGCAGTCAGAGATAGATGTATTGTTGTAGTTAACGTTCGTTCGTTATTATAGTTTGTTATAACGCGACTGTTGAGAATAAGTGTATCGGTAAAGTTGTATTCGGGAAGAATAAACCAGTTCTATTAAGTAAAGAACTTGTGTCGCTTAAGTTTCATCGGAACGAAGTTACGGAAAGTTAATTAACAAACGGAGACGTAACAGTTGTATAGACGTAACAATACATTCTGGAGCTTGTGAAATATCGATGGGGCGGAGAATAAACTAAAAAATGAAAAAAAATTAAATTAGAGTTTGATATGATTTTCATAAAGTTACCTAAAAGTCCTGAACTTTAGCATGATACTACTACTTTTCCACTGTTTAAAATCTAATATGTATAAAATCCAGTTGTAATTTTCAATTTGTGTGTGTGTAACGCAAATATTATTAATCATTTTGAATTTAACTCTGCACCATTGTTAATTATTTTTTGAGAGTGTACTTGAAAAATGTTTTCATTTTCTCAATGTATAATTGATTTT
Organism: Limulus polyphemus; assembly: GCF_000517525.1. Lineage (NCBI taxonomy): Eukaryota > Metazoa > Arthropoda > Merostomata > Xiphosura > Limulidae > Limulus > Limulus polyphemus. Next base: position 311,036 of record NW_013666757.1, read on the forward strand.
ATTTTCGTTTTTTACTTACAAATCTCCAACCCGTCATTTTTTGACGGGTTGAGTAAGACTAGTAGGTAATATTTTGAACATCATATGACTTACCTATTGCTGGTTTTATTAAAGCGATTAGAAATTAAACATTTTCTGTTCTGGACAGTTACTTGACTGGTTAGAGCTGTTCTTATAGTTTTATGGCCGCTATTTTGTGACTAAATGTTACAATTTTAATCAAGCCAGTATGAGATAAACATTCCAGCTTATCCTGTTATATAACTGATTATAGGTATCTTAACCTATGCTAAAAACTGTCGCTTTTCATAACAGCTATTTTAATACTAAATTTTACTATTCTTGACAGCTGGTATGATTAACTACTATTACATAGCTGGCTGTCTCCTCCCTTAGTCTCTGTTAAATGACAAACTATTGGAATGTTTAGCAGCTGACATGTAAATAATTTAGGGTATCTTTATTAGGTGTCATAAACTATAATTAATTATTGGTATTCTTAGCGGTTCTCAGACGACTATTACTATTCTTAGCGATTATCTCTGCTATTCTTTGCAAGTACATGACAAATATCCCAATTCATAGTGGCTGTTTAGTGTTAAAGTAACACTGTTTTTATAACAGGTGTTTAACAACTTACTGCTGTAGTAATTCAATGAGAACATTTATCTTTTGACTGTTTAAGAAAATGCATCGTTCCTTTCAAATTACATTCACCTATACACGTTTTTGTTACTCCTTTGTGTGAAATGATACGTCAGCCATTTCTTCTTCCTTTGCAGTGATTTAAATATTGTTGCTGTTTGTCCAGTTTCGCGGTTTTGTAGCGATAGATTAGAGAGAAGGTAGCCAGTCAATAAATTTAGCACTAGATATTTTTAATTCCAATGATAAGCCGAACTCAGCCCAGTGGCGGAATGTAGAGCTGAAGTTCTGTGGTTCGCGTCCGATTATCACCAAATAAATATATTGCACTCCACATTTTGGGGCTGTGGTGCGTTATAAAAGTGACGATGAAATCCAACTATTCGGCGTGACAAGAATAGCTCAAGATATGATGATGGGTGATGTTGACTACCTGCCTTCCCTCTAATCTATAATTAAAACATTAGGGATGTAAATCACAAATAGCCCTCGAGTAGGTTTGCGCGAAATCCAACAAACATGATTCTGCTGTCTCTGTACGATTGAAAAGCGATATCGGAAATAAGCGGTTTATTCATATTACATTCTTCTTTAACAAATTCGTACTTTGTAAATTCACTGTGTTCTATCGCTCTCTTAGGATATGTACTAACTTATTACAGCAATTTTGGAAAAGTTTGAGATTTATTAAGCGCTTACTTAAATAATTATATAGCCATCTCTTCAAAAATCTATATTTTTAAATTTAATAATACCCAAAACTTAAGAAACTTATGGCTTATCAGCCCTTTCCTTTTTCATGGAAATATGTGCAAGCTGGCAAGAATATTGCCACACTAACTGCACATTTAGGCAAGACGGGTGACGCAGTAAATATGTTTCAATGTTGTTAACACACACTACAGGGAATCTGTTAATGTCATCTATTCCTATCCCCCGCCTCATTGAAAAAATGTGTGCTAATTAATGTCATGAGCAGTTTTCCATGTAGTGTCACTACGTTTGTAACTTAATATTGTAGCAGCAGGATCTATCCTGCAATAAACCAATCATAAAAGTGGGTTATATACATTAATCCATAAGGATAAAGACCGTAAGCAAACAGTTAGTAAAATAAAAACTGAATAAATATAATATAATTATTGAGAAAGAGAATGAAAGCTGATTTTAGTTAAGACCATATGGCAGTATTTATATTTTTTCTCAGCACTGAATTACGAATTTCAGCGAGAAGGAAAAGTTACGTTTTTTAGGGTACATCTAGTTATATTTCATAACATGTGTACAAAATATATTTTCACATCATACAAATGTGTATTTCACACTTTACATTATAAATAAAATTACAGGTACGTTGTATATTTATGGTTTGAAAAGAAAGATGAAAGTAATATACTTAAAGAGATGGTGTCTCTAGAGCTTACCTCAGATCGTCTCCTAGCATGTCATTGGATCCAAAGCTTTACCTTAAGGATTTTTCTCACGTTGGCAGCCGTCTTCCAAACTAAGTGACAAATGAAACAAATAAGTGATAAAACTATAGATGTATCAAATGATTTTTGTGTATGTGATAAACCTGTTAAAAAAAAGAAAAAAGAAACTGGCTCCCTAAAAGAAAATTAACTAAAATTTCAGACAAATAGTTTATCATCAAGTTTCATCCATTCAGACCTGCTCAACCACATTAACAATTTATTCTTGAATCCCATAGCACCATGGTTAGCCATTTTGGTGACCAGTTAACCACTAATCCCATAGCACCATGATTGGCCATTTTGGTGACCAGTTAACCACTAATCTGTAGGATAAAATTTGTACACACATTACCATACCGTTAATGAAAAGACACTTAGAAATGATGTCAAATATAACATAGCCAAGTGTGCAAAATACTTATACACTATAATGTCGTCTTCTGATAATAGCTTAACATCATCGTAAATCATTTATAATTCTTCGCTTTACAGCTTTTTCCAAATTTTGCGATAATGCACACACGTGTAGAAACTGGCAGGAGATACATGAAAACTTGTGCTACTACAATGGTATTGTTTATCTTACAAGCACATTTACATCAACACGACAATTAAAAAAGGCATTATCTGAATCCAGTGGAGTTCTATTTTGTAATTATTGTTATTGTTCTTATTGTGTTTGGTATTCGTTATGCCAATCGGCTAATTAACACCACAAAATTGTAAATACTGGTAAGAAAGGAAGTCCTTAGAGAGAGTCTCACTGCATCGAGTTATAGCTGAAACTGAGCAAGAATGAAAGGACAACTGGCTAATCTGAATGAAGGAAACAAATAGGGCAGAGCAGGTAATTTGAGATGAAGCGTAAAATTAAGGTTATAAGTTACTTCTGGGTAACACAAACAAGTTACACAATAATCACAACTAACAAGATCAAATAGAAGAGTAAAAATGTCAACTTTCACTGACAAGTATGGAAGTTATTTGTGGTATGCTAGATTTAGCTGTTCGTACTTGAAGATGCAGCTTAAATTATGTTGAAGGTTATCCAAATTTACCTTGGCTCTTGCTCCCTCTCAATTTTTGAAAATACCTATGTGCTATTTTTGCCTAAAAATTATGTCTAAATACAGACAAATTATAAAATACAGTATGATTTAATGTGTCCATGAGCTCCACACTTGAAAATAAAGGTCTAACAGTCTCTACTAATGGCTGGAGACGGCTTGAATGGGTAATGAAGAAAAACTTTATATAAGTATATACTATCATCTATATACTATCTATCTTAAATA
>NW_013666757.1:314471-317307 GCF_000517525.1 Limulus polyphemus
GTCGAAACGTTGTACATTTGCTGTTATGTTAAACTTATATTAAAGTTTTTCTTCATTACTCATTCGAGCCGTCTCCAGCCATTATTAGTCTCAAAGTGGGTTCCTCGTCATCGAATTTTAGTAGTCTCTACGTTCTTATTCCTATAATTACGAGGAGGGTCTATATGGGCATCATAGGCTATTTAAAAAAGTTTATTTATAAAACATTTATTGCCAAATTGCTTTTGGGTCCATGACTGCTGGCAGGGTCATAAATAACATATCAACTACAACAAAGAAAAGTAAACCAAATTACAATATTGCAGTTAATCTGGCTAATAATTAATGAAGTCCTCTATGCATTGAACATAAAAAAAAATGATGTATTTATTTTTACTCTGAATGTTGTATTAGTGTTGCAACATAAGGATAAAGATGTTGAGGTTAGTGTCCTGCTCCATTAGGAAAACATTTTAATTACACATATTTTTTATCATTTAAAGACATTTATAGGTAGAGACACAGAAAAAAATTCAAGTCATCTCCTCCTTTATGTGCCGAGTTAGCTTATGTCAACAATTCATAGCATATTGTGTGTGTAGGTGTTATAAAGAACGTTTGTAAATCATTATTTTCTGTCTGTATGGCAAGTGTCGAGTATGCAATAAACGTATTTATAATTTTATTGCATTAACGTGTTGATTACCAAACACTGAAGGTTTACATTTTGACATTTAGAAAATATAATTTAGTACGCTCTGTACGTTCATGTAAGCGATATTGCCACTTTAAAAAACGTGGCTCTCTTTCCTTTTCTTAATATTTTTTTAAATGCACTTTGATGCATAATTCAATTTCAGTATTGAAAAATACGAGTATGAAAATTTAAAATCAAGGTTTCATGGCTGACTTTACCCTGGGTTTATATGTACGTTGGCGTAAAGGTTGTTTAGCATTACAGCTTATAAATAAAACTGACATTCTAACATATCGTACACTAGATACCAATACCATAAGTCGCTGACAAATTTATGTTTGAAACTTAATCTTATGTTTTATATAATTATAAAATTAAATTCCTTAACGAGAAGACGTTTTAAAGAAGATGCAACGAAGAAGTAAATCATCCTTTTGCATCAGTTTAAGAAACCATACAACTAACAGCTGGATTAAACGTTGCCACTTTGTAAAGCATTAATAAAGAAAATAATGAAAGTCAAGGTGTGGATAAAGCGACCTTCTATGGCCCCGCAAGACAGCGTCCAACTCGTCTACTCGTCAAGCTACTTCTGTAGAACACAGTATGTGAAGGGCACAAAAGGGCAGAGGAAAGAACATATTTTACATAAACATGTCATCTCAAGTTTTAGAAGTAGATTTATTAACAAATCGTTGTTTGAAAGCTTTTGGGATTAAAACTGGACCCTTCGACAAGAAAAACATGCTACAGTATTAAATTCTAAACGTTAATGTTTAAATACCGAAAGTTGGCAAAGCATTAGAAACCAGAAGGTCTAAAATTTGTGATAAAAATCGTGCAAAATGCTTTGTCAATTTTGTATTCAAAATCATAGGGATGTAAAAAAAGAATTTCAGATCTATTTTTGTGTCTCATAAATCACTGCCCATGCATAGGCATCCACAGGATATATTACAGAGGGGGTCAAGATGACAAAATGATATCAAAGCTATAACACTATAACTAGGGAAACGCAAAATTGATAATCCAAGGGGGGAGTGCCCCATTGCGGACGCCTATGTGCCCAAGGGTCTTCCTTTCAATACCAGAACTTCTTATTGAGGCTGGGTGATGAAAACAAAATATTTTCTGAAACGCTATTTATACATGTAGTATACTAACTTAATAGCTATGGTTTAAGCACTGAAAGCTGGCAAAGCATTAGAAACCAATAGGCCTAACATTTGTGATAAAATGTACGTAAGTTGTAAATGCATAACACAAAAGATAGTTCTGAAATGCTGTTTTAACATATCCCTGCTTTTGAATCCGAAATTGGTAGTCACGTGACTTCTGCTGTCGTAACACTGGTAACACGTGATGAGTTTCTAGAAGGATCATGAAGGCTAGAGTGCATTCGAGACGCCCTCTTTTTTAATATATAAACCTGGCGAGTAAAACCAGCAGGATAGGCAGATAAATAGAAGAGATTGCAGATAGATAGAGACAGATAATTGAGTCAAGCGAGCGGTAGTGACCATAAGTAAAATGCGTGTATCGTTGTGAATTATAGCGTGTGTTTAAGTTAAAGTGACTATGGAAATTCTATGTATTGCAAAGTTGTATTGAGAAAGAATAAACTAGTTTTATTTAAGAAAGGACTTGTATTGCTGAAGTTCATCGGGAAGAATTTATACCAGAAATTAACAAACAAGCAGATACGTAACATGGCAAATTTAGAGGAATGTGGGTAAAAAAGACCTGCAGTTTATGTGATTTTTATCACTAAGTTTAGGAATTTCGAAAATTAAAGGTTGCATGTAGCAATAATTTTCATTAGAGAAAATCTTGAAAAATACTACTTTATTGTAAACATTTGTTAAGTAAGAAATTTATATATTTTAGAGAGTAGACTTTCAATTGTTTAACTGGAAAAATAATTGAATACTAATTATAATTATTTTGTTATGTTTTTTACATAATTTATATTTCTAACGTGTGTTTGTTGGCTTAGATCTACAGTCCTTTAGAGTGTAAAGGATTCTAACAAATTGCTTACATTCCACTATTGTATGAGGCTTACTTTATTTATCTCCTTCGCACATCCAAGCAGTGAATTCGGATGAACCACTATGTTGCAGCCGGAGTAGCAAATATAATGTTACGTCTCCGTTTGTT
>NW_013666757.1:318307-322356 GCF_000517525.1 Limulus polyphemus
CGGCGTCATCTTTTCTTCTCTGAAATCCACGTTTTGGTAAAGAAAATAAATTAGTAAGAAAATGTGTTTATTGTTGTTTACGTTAGCAGTTCATATTAAAAATTCTATATATTCATAATGCTAAGAGAGGAAGTTTTCATTGTAATCAAATCTCAGGGGTGGAGAAAGCAATTTTGGATTGGTCAGGCAACTCAGAATAGTGTGCAAAGCACACTTTGGCGTACAAACAATGCAGTGCTAAAGGGATCTGGGGCATGCCACCCCGGAAAACTTTGAAAAATAGGTGCTCTGAGATTGAATTTTGTGCTATTTTACAATAATTTATTGAAAGTATTAATCATGTGCAAATCTTTCTTTATGATTCACAAAAATAGGTGTTCACTGGCACTTATACTCACCATAGCTATAAGTAAGCACAAGCATGTACACATGCACATTACACATGTAATTTATTATACATTGTTTTACTGATTCATACATATTACTATAGTACTATAAGTGCCCGGCATAGCGAGGTGGTTAGGGCGCTCGACTCACAATTCGCGGGTTCGAATCCCCGTCACACCAAACATGCTCGCTCTTTCAGCCGTGGGGGCGTTATAGTGTAACGGTCAATCCCACTATTCGTTGGTAAAAGAGTAGCCCAAAAGTTGGCGGTCGGTGGTGATGACTAGCTGCATTCCCTCTAGTCAAACACTGCTAAATTAGTGACGGCTAGCGCAGATAGCCCTCGTGTAGCTTTGCGCGAAATTCAAAACAAACAAACAAATAGTACTATAAGTCTATCTGTTTACCTAGAAACAATTTTTGAAGTGCAAGTTATAGTTTAAAAAGTCTTACAGTTACTGTGACAAACTGTTGGTCCGACTGCTACCCGGTCTGCCGGACCTGTTCCGGCGCACCTGAATCTTTCTTTTGTTTGAGCCACAAGTAGATTTCAAATTATGTATTAGCGTCACCTCAGGGTGGCTGGTTTGGCGGGAAAAATGAGTTTCTAAGAAAAATCAAAACGAATTTGCATATTGTTAATAGTCGAAGAATGAAATAAAAATAGTTAAACTACTTGGTGACTCAATAGAGCATTTTAAAGACTATATTGTGATGAAAATACTAGAATTTAGAGAGTTGTCTCTAAGGGTCTCAATTATGCAGTGTTTCAGGTAGGCCTTGCGCTACATTTGTGTTAAGATTCCGGTTAAATTAAGCTACAAATAGACTTACTGTTACGAACGTTAAAGTTATATATTTAGGTACATATATCATATCGATCATGAACGTGTAGTAATCAACTAAAATAAATTATCATCTCTTTAATGTAATGAAAATATGAAATAGTTAGCAGTTAGTGTAACGAAACAAGTAGTAGTAAATGATCTAAGGATGAAGCCCCCACCCCCCATTTTTTATTTTAATTTTTATATCCCGCAAAAACGGCCTAAGTTGAGAAAGCAACAAGGGAGACCTGGAAGTTTTAGCCATCAACACGAAATTGCGCTTGAGCACAGTCATTTTATTGAAATAGTTCCACAGCTACTGCCTTTTTCTATGAGCAACAGGTTTAGTCCTTACAAAATAACGTAAGAAAACTAACGCTTTTCCTTTAAATTTCAACCTTTTGATCAAACTCTTAAAACAACCTCAACTTCCCATAGATTTTGGCTTTATGCACTATCATGGTATGCAAGTTTTTTTTTTTTTATCCTTCTTCATTTAATTCGCATCTGCTTAACCATTCTATTCAACCCTAACACTAATACCGAGGTGTAAAGGGACCTATTTCCAGCACATAGGTTTTAAGGTAATATACATGATCTAACTATGGATTTAATGAGACTTTCACACATCTCACTTTTCCACATTATGCTTTACACCACTAACATAATCATAACTAATTTTTACTCATTTCCTGGTCCATTTTCTTTTCCCAGAAAAGCTGCAAGAAAACTACACTAGACACTAAATAGAAAAGAAAGTCCCTAACTGCATTTTCATTTATCACAATTTGGTCTACAGTCAAAGCTCTTTTTTCTATTGTCCGAGCATCTGTCCAACTCCCCTACAAGTAAAGATGTATTGCTTGTGTCAACTTAGTGATATTAAGATCTCAGAACGTTATGAATGTTCCTATATTCTGAAAAATACACGACTCGTCCGATGCCCATCTCTTCTCAAACTTCGCTCTCTTCAGTCGATGTACATTGTATCTGACTCTTGCCCTTACTCTATTCATTACAACTGGAACACTTTCTCTTTGGTTTTCGAAAACAGCTGTACTTCGTGTAAACCAGATTTACAACAGAATCTCACTCACAAGAAAGAGAAATGAGAAAAACATATTGTTACGACATCGAGGTCACGTGACTAGTATCACGCCACGTCATTCTCGAACTTTCACGTCTTTTCATTAAATCTCGTGATCTTTCTAGATATAGTGTAGTCTTGTATATATAAGAACGGCCACGAAGCGACGGAGAGATAATGAGTAATTGAATGTATGGGGCAAAATATTGTTGGTCACGTGAGACGCGAGTTATAGCGTTGTTATAGAGCGACTGTTGAAATTAAGTGTATCGTAAAGTTGTATTCGGAAAGAATAAACCAGTTTTATTTAAGAAAGGACTTGTGTCGCTAAAGTTTCGTCGGAACGAATTTACGGAAAATCAATTAACGACTGGAGGCGTAACAATACAATAACTTTATCTAGATTTTCAATTCTGTTCATAGTTCATTACAATTTTCATACAATAATTTCAAATTTATTTGATGTGTTTTTGAAAGGTGAGACTTACAGTTCTAATGAAAAATCTTTAAAAATTGGATGTTGATTGTTTGTTTGTTTTTAATTATACACAAAGCTACACAAGGGCTATCTGTGCTCTGCCCACCACGGGTATCGAAACCCGGATTCTAGCGTTGTAAGTCCGCAGACATACCGCTGTGCCATTGGGGGGCTTGGATGTTGAACCTCGGTTTACATTGTATGAATAATAGTATATTTGTGCCTGTTGTTAGACTTAGACTACATGGGCTATCAGCGCCTTTAACACAATATCAAGCGAATGTTAATCTTTGATTATCTTGGTCATATACAGAATAAAAACTGCCTGTTTATAATATTGTTGATTTATTGATCACAGGTTTGTACATATAAAAACTTGCCCAACTTGATAAACCTTTTCATTAAAACTTTGGTTTTATTTAAAATAAAATCTACAATCAAATCTGACAGAAAACATAACGATGATTAAACAATACCAATATTAATTAGTTTCAAGGGAATATGAAGAATTCCTCCTTGACAAAAAGCAGGAAAAAAAAGGGAAATTTTAAATGTGACTTATATATATATATTTACAAGTATTTAAATTATCACCAACGAACTACTCTTTTTATTATTATAAAACTTACACAAACACTATATAAAATATGTTACAAACATTCTGACAAACAGTTACTAACTATCGTTAATTTACAAAATGTGTCTTGCTTCGTGAAACAAACTTCGTCAATATATTGAACATAACTTGTAGGGTGGAACAAGCGGTTTAATATACTGACTCAGCTTGTTCCACACTATTATATAGGTTTAATGTACTGGCGAATCTTGTTCCACACAGTTAGACAGTTTTGATATAGTAGCGAATCTTGTTCCACACTGTTAAACAAGTGTAATATACAGACAAATTGTCTAACAGTGTCGAATAAACTTCGTTACTATATTAAACATGTCTTAATAGTGTGGAACATGATTCGTCAGTATATTAAACATGACTAACAGTGTCGAACAAATTCCGAGATTATATTAAACCAGACTAATAGTGTGGAACAAGCTTCGTTACTATATTAAACCTGTCTAACAGTGTGGAACAAGCGCCATTAGTATATTAAACCTGACTAACAGTGAGGAACAAGATTCGAGGGTATATTAAACCTAACATTGTGGACCAAGCTTTTTCAGTATATTAAACCTATTTAACAGTGTGAAACAAGCTTCGTCAGTATATTAAACCTATTTAACAGTGTGAAACAAGCTTCGTCAGTATATTAAA
>NW_013666757.1:323208-324476 GCF_000517525.1 Limulus polyphemus
GTCATAGAAATAGTTAATATCTTTGGGTATGACTTTTGCTTGACTGTGTGCGCTTTAGCTAACAGGCAGAGTCTGATCTCTTTCCAAGTGTTCACTATATTTTTCAAATCTTTTCATCTTTAGCTGCCAATTAATCTTATTAAATTTTTGTCGCCATACCGCACTCCTAAAGTTTTCACAGGACTTTTGGTTCAATTTAAATTTCTTATCTAATCATCAATCCTATATGTCCACTTTCCAATCAAGAACGTTTTATAAGCCTATTGGAGACGGCTAAATCCGCAATGAACTGGTGAATTAATCATGGCAAGACTGGCTAAAAACGTAAGATTAAATAATAGGTTGAACAATCGCCAAGTTTTTTATATTTTTAGTAAAAGGAAGGTTGTATTCTGTACGATCTGACGAAAAGCGCTAGCTGGAAACTTGGCGATTGTTCAACCTATTACTTAATTTTGTTAATTTCGTCGCCTATTCGGTTTTAACTATATTTGTCTTTTTATTAAAACATAAGATTATCTAGTTTGAGCGCACGGCGCTAAAAAAATACAAAAATCGGCGATACAAACTTCTAGTGGTAAACCTTAATCGTTTCTCACAGCAACAGAGTATTCCCACTAACCCAACGAAGTTAGGCGTCAACTGCTCAGTCACTTAGTTTTTTGTAACAAAATAAATCTCTTCTTTCCACTTCTAATGAAGTTAAACAACAACAGTGCAACAGCAAACGATTTTCGGCTAGCAGAAAACGAATGCTAATAAGCTGAGCACACCAAATTTTGCTAGGGATTATGGGGATTTCGGGATTTTGTTCAGCTTTCAACTTTCTTTTTAGAAAATAGCTTTCAAAGAGTCACTGCCACAAAAATATCTGTTTAATATTTTGAATCTAAGCATTGTGAAATATATATAAATTCAACGTGGTGAATTTGAAAATAAAAATCCATGTAAGGAAATCCGAGATGGCGCACACAACTGGAGCCAATAAATACAAGTCATTAGTGTAGAACGATTTGAATAAGTATACGCTTCTGTCTATAACTTAGAACAAACTTTGTTGATTATAGTACTATCAATAGCAAAGCTTATTTATTATCGAAGTGCAGTTTAGCACAGAAATGATTTAGATTTACAACTAACTTGAAAAATTTTATTCTCATGAATAATTTTATGTACTTGGATCTAGGCTAGGTGATTTAATACTTTAGGTTTTATTACAAACCATTAATACTTAAGGAATCAAAAACCTCATAAATGTTATATAATCA
>NW_013666757.1:325020-328760 GCF_000517525.1 Limulus polyphemus
TATATGTGGTGAAAAAAATTATTGCATAACCTAATATTTTCACACTTTTTTCAGAATCATCGTCTATTTTAAGGCGCTAATGCATGTAGGTACAAATATGTTTCATATATGATGCAATACTATCTAATTATTACATCAGCAACTATATAGGCTGTCTGGGTATTGCATTAGTCGTATTTTGACTGCAAATAGAGGTTTTTAACTGAGAGTCAGTTTAGAAGCCTACCTGCTATAACTTGTATATGATGCTACCACATTCAAGGGTTGCGAGATAACTCCGCGGAAATAAGCAGTCGTTGTTTCTTTGCGCACATAAAGACTTTCGACAAGGCATGTTGCTAGAAAAAATAAATTTAATCAGTCTATTGTGTGCCACTGGCTGCAGAGATATTGAGAGACTGGCTTTGTGGAGCAGCGGAAGAGTAGGAAAAAAAAAGCTTCTACAGTAGCTGACGATGGTGTTTTGAAATACATGAACCTGTAGGATCGTTCAAAGATCTCTAAAGAATCTGGCAGGAAACTTCAGAGGTTACTGTCGCCGCGCGAACTGCCTGGTCTCACCTGTGTTCATCTGGTCTCTCAGAAAGATGGTCAAGAAAGAAACCCATCCTCACCAACAAGATGAAGAACATGAGGCTTAACTGGGCCACAGAGCATACTTAGTGCGACCTCCTTGATGTGGAGAATAGTTTAGTCCAGCGTGTTTGAATGCAACTGTGAAGCATCAACAGGGTCATGAACTCACCCCTGCCTACATTCAGTCCCTTGTGCTCTCTATGCCACAGTGATGTCAAGCAGTTTTCAAGGCCAGAGAGAAACATACTCTAACCATTTTTTGTCAATTACATTACCGGCGTTATTCTTGAGTCTAGGTTTTCTTACTCAGAGAACATTTTTGTCTTTGCCAAGTATTTTGATCATTTGCTGTAATACATTTGTTATGGTTAGTTTGTTAATAAAGATGCATATATATATGTGTTTGGATGACTAAAGTATGAATCAGTTTACATCACACAATGTCCATAACCGTTTTACACTAGTTCGGACACTTCTACAGTGTACAATCCCGTAAAAAATTGCAGGAACCAAGAAAAGCTCCCACTCTCCACTCTTAAATACACTGATACTTAGTATAGTAATACCTTAACATCTTGATATTTATGTCCAAACATCATACTGGGGGCTCGAATGCTAATTTCAAGGACAGTTTTGCTGTTCCCCCTTGATGTATTGTATTCTAATATTTCTTGCTGTTTATTGTTATTATTTTATTTTATTTTTTTCTTGTGAGCAACCACATCTGGCTGCAAATAGCAAAAGGTGGTAAACATGTGGGACGCTGTGGACTTGAACTGCTACATCTGCTCAAAATTATTATTATTTTCTTAATCCTGTGAGGCTGGCGAAGTTGAGGTTAAACTGGATAGATGGTGTATCCCCAATGCAATTTGGGTTTTACTTCCACCAGTACCTCTAAAAACCAAGGCACATTTCATAATGACCCACCTTATGATCTGTGTCGCGGTGTTCGGTGTTTGTATAATGGCTGTGATTTTTTTTGTCATGAATTTACATTTAATTAGATTTCAACTAGATTATATATATTATGGCTGTATTATATACATGCAATATTTATCATACCATATCGAATAAGTTTATTTGAATTGAACTGAATATCTCCCCTTTCACACTTCTTATAGAGGTGACAACTGTCAGAAACTGCTCACTTTGGTAGCAGTCTTTCCTGATGCTCAGTGGAATTACAAGGTACGGTGGCATCCAGTGCGAAAAATCACCACGTCTACTTAGCAAACCTGAGTGCTCTATTGTGCTGGATGCATCCATTGCATCGAAACTCAAATATTTTTTGACAACAGTGCATTGCAGTCAGTCGTCTTTTTTGCTCAAAAACAAATGAATTGCAATCTTCTTTATTGAAATAACACATGGAATGACAAAATGCGATTGTAAACGGCCCACTGGACAATCAAATTGCATATACGCTATGCTCCAAGGCATTAGGTCGGCTGCACATTTATTATTTATTCATTACTATTTTTAGGAAATTTACCGTTGGTTTGTTTCAACGAGCATCTGCTAGGAATTCTATAATCTTCACAAGTATCTCGTGTTTATAATATAGCTTCGAATGTGCGAGAAAAACTTGACGTCAACTTAGAATTTTCTAGTCATTCTAAGCCTATCTTAACGTCATACGCACTGTAGTGAACATACAATTACAACATAGAAAATATATATTTCAACAGTATTTTTTTCTGTGTGTTATCGAGCTTAAAATTGTATAAATATGTACTATTTATAATAATGTTCTGTCTTTTTATTATTAGGATGACAGAAAAAATGTCTATCCTATAATCAAATATACAGGAGAAACGCTGATATTCCATAAAAACTTCATCTTTAAGTTGATAACATCAGAATGCTTGACTGTTCTGATGTCATTGGTTAATACTTGTGCACGTTACTGGGTTTCATTGAGAAACTTTACTTCAATATGATCTATAACAAACTTATAACACCATTCAGTAAGTACACAAAATAGTTTTTTAAAGCATAAAGATCTGCTGACTTGATGTTTATATTTTGTGTATTTTCAGTATTCCAATACAAATTCGTGCTTTTGTTATGTTTTTCCAGCAAGGAAATAAAAATTTCAAAGATAAATATTCATAGCTTTATTCTTGTAAAAGGTTGACAGTTAAAAAGAATATCATAGCACCTTATGAAAAACAATTGCACTTTGAAAGGAATTGTACTGCTTAATTTTAAATTTGAGGCTATACTGCAAGTTCTACATTCATATTATGCCATATGTATAATATGTATCTTTAAGATACCAACTACAATGTTTATTATCAGAACAAAGCCACCAAATGTCAACTTTCGCTTTTTCTTCGCAATTACCCCCTCTATTCTTCATCTTTTTTTGTTAAAAGTTTCTTGCCAGTGTTTTTCTCGTTGATCAATATGAAACATTGTGTGTTCCTTGGGGGCAAACATATTTGTGACATCAACTAGAAGATATGGGTTCAAGGCGACTCAGTATTCATGATAATAGCAGAAAGAATCGTTTAATTGACACTTGTTACGAATTTGTCCCGTTAAAAAGGTATATAAGTTATCACGACACACCTTCAGGTTATTTACATTACATATGTTTCAAAATCTTCGTCTACTTGTCAGCGAAGCCTAACCCAAAAGCTTATCAATTTAGGCACCTTTGATGTCCAAAAGTAAACATATTGCGAAGAACGTTCTCATCATATTATAAGGCTACTTAACTTTAGTGTACCAAGTTTTATGTATGTAGCTAAGCCATTTTTGAATATTGAAGGTTGTCAGTAACGCCTCTAGTATCATAGCTGCTTCACGTATGTTATGTTGAATTAATCTGAAAACTAGTTATGATGGGAATGCCTTTTGGGGACAGTACTTTTGTTTTTAGTTTACATTTTTTTTTATCGTGAACGAAAGTTTATAGCACAAACTTGCACATCTGTTATTAGATGTGAAAAAAAAATTAAATTACACTTCAGGAAGAATTCTAGACACCTATAACGGTTTTCATTATACAATATATTAAATAAATTAAAATGTTATAGAAGAACACAAGAAATAACTTAATAAATAAAATTATCAGTTCACAATACATATACTTTTAGGCCCTATATATTGTTGCGTACACGACGTCAACGTGACCACTGTGGCGACCCTTCTAG
>NW_013666757.1:329760-334146 GCF_000517525.1 Limulus polyphemus
CGGTACGAAGTTACGGAAAATCAGTTAATTAAAAACGGAGACGTAACAATATACAAATGAGATTAAGGTATTCTACTTATTAGTCAATACAGAGCTCAGTATTTTGTAATGGAACTTAAAGAACCCAAATCTCGATTTAAAATATTAGCTAAATTTTTACATATTTCTAGTGCTTCGTGAGATTTAAGTTTTTAATACATTAACAGTTAAACAACACTTAATTTTCGTGAATTAGTAGATGTAGTATTTGTATTAAACTCCTTTAATTTTATAAGATTACTTGTTTGTTTTTAAGCACGAACTTACACTATGTGCTGTCTGCGTCGTTCCCACAGCAAGTGTCGAATTTTAGAGTTATAAGTCCTCAAGCTTACCGCTGAACCACCGGGAGACTCATACAAAAGAATGTGTGGCTATACGGCTCTCTGTTTAAAAAATACGAACATATTTTTCACTAATTTCTTTCTGGTTGATGTATTGTGACTTGTTGTTTGGTATAATCCAACTAAATGTGGATTACGTTGAATGCAGACAGGTTTTATTGTTTGATAGAATCCAGCCAAATATGGATTACGTTGAATGCAGACAGGTAACGATATTTGTAGCTATTTTACATTGTTGATATGACTTTATCCATGTAGCCATGCTGATTAGAAATGGTTATATAGCCAGAAACTGTAAACCTCAGCTAGATTTTTTTTCTCCCAGCTTGACGGGAGTTGATAAGGGTTTTGATAATTTTGTTTCTTCAAGAACACCTTCGTATGTACTTTATAATCATAAAACTAATTAAAAGTCTAGTTGCGATATAATTTTATTTTTTACCTGTATTTCTCTGTGTTGTCCACGCAAATATTCACGAAGTTCATCCTTAAAACAATAGTAAGACACAATGAGTAGGTTTCACCCAGTTAAAATCAATTTAATAGCGATTTTTCTCTTTGGGAAGTCCTCAAAATCAGTGGTTGGCTTGAAAATCGAGGCTGGACTTTACCTACAAATAACCGCGCAGGCTGCATATGGAAGGTTCTATGATTTGAGATTTGTTGCTGCTATGCATACTCTGCACTTTAGCTGCGGGCGCTTTATAAGGGTAACAAAGCCAATTCTTTTATTTTATCGGTTCAAAGAACCGCACAAAGCCTTCGTTCCGGTAGGTGATGCCCGGTTGGCAGCCTTCCTTCTGGTCAGTAGTACCCGAATCCTAGTGGTCTCTGTCATGGTTATTTAGTCCACGTGCGCATAAGATGCCTACCATTCAGGTCAAATTTCCGATTCCTGAAAATATTTCTGAGGTTAAAACGTCGAGTTGAACCATTTTATGTGATTTGGTTATCAAAACAAATTTTGTTTTTTGGCTACATCTGATCTGTCGAAGTAAAACGCAATTGATGAAATTTTACCAATAAAGTCTAATCTCTGTAAAATTTTGTTTTGTATACATAGTGTCAAGCGGTTATATAATTTTAAGGTCGCAATATATATTATCTATATATTAACTGTTTATTACAAATCCACATAGTATGATACCTTGTATATCACGTTAACTGTTGATTGTTTTGTTATGAATAATGCCCATTGTTAACGGTATATAGAATTTATTCTTTCTGGGAGTAGAGCTCATGCTAAAGTAAAGAAATTGGGTCAACAGTATCCTAAAATTCGATATTCCAACCTAGTTATATGCACGTTAAATTTCTCTATCTACTGTACGTACAACGGTTTATCTTTTTTTGTTGTTGTTAAAACATTCTTGTATGTTTGTAATTAAGCACAAAACTATACGAGGAGTCATATGTGCTCTGCCTACCACGGGTATCGAAACCCAGTTTCTAGTGTTGTAAGTCCGCAGACATTCCGCTGTGCCAATGGGGGCTTAAAACATTCTCTAGATAAAACTGGTGTTGTGGCGAAGTTTTACTTACAAGTGCAGGCTAAGCTTTTTGTTGTATACTGTATCTCGTTTACACAATAAGATTTGATTAGTTTCAAAGTTAGAATGTTTTATGGTTAACTAAGGTTCCGAAAGCTTTTGTATATTTTATCTATTTTGCAGCCTAAGATTTTAATAGTAACAACTTAGAATGTCTTATGGTCAACTAGCTATACCTTTTTATATATTTTATCTAATTTACAGGCTAGATAGTTACGGTTTGAAGTACCTTATTATTAACTAATTAGGTTTCTAAAATTTTTGTGTATGTTATTTGTTTTATAAACTAGTATTTTTATGGTTACGGTTTAGAATACCTCTTAGTTAACTAGGTGGAGCTCTACGTCTGCGGACTTACAACGCTAGAAACCGGGTTTAGATACTCGTGGTGGGAAGAGTACAGATAGTCTGTTGTGTAGTTTTGTGCTTATTTACAAATAAATAAACAATAATTGTTTTCATCCTGTTAAGACTGTTGCGATATCACACTATCTAAATCCTCAAACTTAAATATCGTGATCATGATCACGTTATAAGGAGGTAGAGCACGTTATCTTAAAACGATTTGCGAGCTTCACTATGTCGTTACAGCCCATGTTACTACGTCCAATCACGTCTTGAAAATAACCCTGCAGCGTAATTTCTATGTTTTTAAACACATTATTTATTCTCTGCGTATATGTATGCATATGGGCAGAGCACAGATAGCCCATTGTGTAGCTTTGTGCATAATTCCAAACAAACAAACAATTTTATCTAGTATACAGCCTAGGAACCTAATAGATAGTTTATGATGCGTTAATACTTAATAGGCTGCTAGTAAACGTTTCAATGTAAGATTTTTTTTTAATTCTTGTCAGAATAAGTTTTCAAAATGCGTTTATATATATATATTTAAACGGAGTAACTTAAATGGACATAGGTTGTTTGTCAAAATCACTTTTTAGAAGCATAAAGACAGCTTTCATATTCATCATATTGCTGATTATCAAGTTTCCATGCAAAGCCGTTTTTAATGGTAATTGTATAGATGAAATTCTAGAAACATCATGTGCGGTACAATTCATATTTTTATACACTGGCTTTTTATTTTTAAACAGAGGAAACGTTTATTACAGCTTATATTATATGTCTTTGTTGACTTTTCAGTTATATCATTGAAATTCGTTTTACGTAGTCGTTAGTCTTGGGTAGTTGATTTTACCCTTATAATCCTTTTTATGTTATTGTTTTTTGTTTTTTACTGTTTTTTTGTGTTCCTTTTGTGATGTTCTTTCGTGGGTTATAGAACAAGGTTTCTCGTGACGCAAGATAAGAATATTTTGACACGATTGCAGTGTTCTTGGTGAGAATTGTGTTATTAACTTCCTTGTATATTCAAAAGCAATGAGTACACATTTCACTTTGTTTGGAGATAGCAAAAAAAGGTAACCCCTGTCGCGTTGTCCTTGAACGTCTTTTGAAGTACGTTGTTAGTTTGAGTGATGTAAGAAAACCAGACAGTTGCGTATAATATTTAAAGCCACACATAAAGTTAAGGAGC
Organism: Limulus polyphemus; assembly: GCF_000517525.1. NCBI lineage: Eukaryota > Metazoa > Arthropoda > Merostomata > Xiphosura > Limulidae > Limulus > Limulus polyphemus. Next base: position 333,237 of record NW_013666757.1, read on the forward strand.
CGAATATCATGGAAAAATTCATAGATCGACTTTGTTTTATTACAGTTTCTCCAATGTAGTCGATTCCTTGCAACGATGCATTCATACAGTTTGTTTCTCAGATTTGAGAGCTTTCAGGACAATGTTAGAATAAGACAATGAATGTATACAGCAAAATCAAGTAACTTTGTACTTCTTCTCTTCAATTTATGATTCATAATCTAATGTAGCGCTTAAAGTTTTGAAAGAACCAATTCATTAAGCGAAAATTTCATTCCACGATAAAATCTCCCTTTTATTCGAAATCATAATATTTTCCCTTAAAACAGCTCTCTTGTTTCTTTAATTTCCAACACTATAAAGGTATTAGTAAAACACTGCAGGAACCACAATAAGGTACTTTTTATTTCGCAGCAATAAATGATATTTATCATTATTACTGCTATAAGCTACATTTGCAATGTTTTAATTTGTTAGCTACAGGAAATATAACGCCTAGGGAGTCCTAAAGATGTGACATCAAGTGTTTTCTAGCATATTGGAAGATAGTGTTACGTCTCCGTTCGTTAGTTAATTTTCCGTAAATTCGCTCCGACGAAACTTTAGCGACACAAGTCCTTTCTTAAATAAAACTGGTTTATTCTTTCTGAATACAACTTTGCGATACACTTAATTTCAACAGTCGCGCTATAACAATCGCTATTATTCACAACGAACGTCTCACGTGCTCAACAATATTCTCTCTCCGCAGTTCAATTACCCATTACATTACACATTGTTCCCGTCACGTTGTGACCGTCTTATATATACAATACTATCCCAATCTAGTAGTCTCCCGACAATTCACGAAGGTTCGAAAAGGACGTGGTGTGATACTAGTCACGTGACCTCAGCTGTCGCAACTCTGCCCCTCCTTCGTATTGTTCGTCCA